>NW_007259238.1:734601-736106 GCF_000164805.1 Carlito syrichta
TCCCAAAGCGCGGGATTACAGGCTGAGCCACCAAGCCCAGCTTGTATTTTTTTTTAAGAGACAAAGTCTCACTATGTAGCCCAGGCTGGTCTCGAACTCCTGGCTTCAAGTGATTCTCCTGCTCAGCCTCCCTAAGTGCTGAGATCACAGGTGTGAGGCACAATGCCCAGCCAAGGACACTTTTCTTAGATTGGGAAGTAGGGAACAATCTTACTGTGTTCAAGCATCTACAGTCTTTGGGGTTGAAGTGGGTGGGAATGGGGAAACAGGCCCTACCATTAACTGTCACAGTGACTTGGATTTGTGTAACATTTTTGGTGCATTAACATCCATTATTTTATTTGATTTTCATGACAACCTTGTGAGGGAGTCCCCTCAGGTACCTCTGTCTTGATTTTATCCGATGCATGACTTGTCCAAAATCAAACAGTTCCTGAGTGGTGAATCCCAATACAGGTATCCTTCATACCCCCAACCTGGCCTCCCATCACAGCACCAAGGAGCCTTCAAGAAAATACAGATTTGTGGTGCATTCCTGGGACAGCCGGATTCCTCATGTTGAGCAGGCCTAAGAATTTGTATTTTTCAGAAGTTCTCCGGAGGACTCATGTCCACTTGGAGTAGGGAACCACTAGATTATACCCTTCTGTGGAAGGACCCAGGGACAGGACATTATAACCACTTTTCTGGGGTTCCACAGAGGCTGTTCCAGGCGGGCTGTGATTAATTTCCAAACCAACATCACTTCTCTTCTTTCAACTCCCACCACTCACTCCTTGCTTCCTAAACATTCACTGCCGGCAGGAGATTTATCCAGGCCAAGAATGGTGCTGCAGAATTTACAGGGTTCAGCTCCCAGTGGACCACAAAACCTAAATTAGGCAGCTGGGGAGAGTTGAGATCCAAGGGAAAAGTCAGCTTGACTTATTGAGTGTTAACTATGCGCCAGGCCCTCCTCTATTCCTCAAGTCTATATGGAAAGTCCTATTATCCCCCTTTCACATATGGGAAAACTGAGATTTAGAGCGTCAAAATTGTCTCCCTAAGCCACACAGACGGTCAAACTCCCAAGTCTATGCTACCAGGCACCACCTCAAGGTTGCGGCGCCTCTCCACCTGGACTCCCAAACCGCGACTCTGTCCGCGGCCTGAAACTAAGAGGCCCTCCCCGCGGTGATCAGAAGCAGAGGCACGAACGCCCAAGGAGACCACACTGCTGGAGGGGAAGGGCAGAGGCAGGGCCTCCCAGCCGGCTCCCCTCTTCTCGGGGGCCGAGCTCGGGAACTACAAGGCCCAGCAGGCAGCTGCAGGGGGCGGGGGCGGAGGTGGGCCTAGCGCCGGGGGGAGTGAGAGCGAGTGCCCGCGCCTCGCCGGCGCACAGCGCTCGGAGCGCTACTGCGGGCACTGGCGCGGCGGCCTCGGCGGCGGCGAGCAAAACTCGAGCGCGGGTCTAGCCGCAGCGCGCGGGGGAGCCGGGCTGTGCCCAGGGCCGGGCGGCCACGTCT
>NW_007259238.1:736913-794289 GCF_000164805.1 Carlito syrichta
GAGTCCGGGGAGGGACAGGCCGGGCGCAGGCGGCGGAGGCCTCGGGTTCCTCGGCCTGGGAGGAGGGCTGGAGAGAGAGAGAGAGAGAGTGTGTGTGTGTGTGTGTGTGGGTGTGTGTGTGTGTGTGTGTTGCATTCCACTCCATCCCTCTTTGGTACGCTTTTGGGGACTCACCCCAATTCAGCAGGTAGCTTTGGGCAGAACGCTGAACACCAGGGACATTCCTAAGCCCTTTGCCACCCCCGGGGGATTCCGGGGTCCGGGTTAGGGGCACGAAGAGGGGAGGCGTGGAGAGTAAGTTAGCTCCTCTTGGAATGGGTTTTGAGGAGGTGTCGTCACCAAATGGCTGAATCTGCTCTAGCGGAGAGCGAAAAAGGATTCCCCTTTCCAGAGGGGGAATCTTCTACTCAGACGACCTCGGAAAGGGTCGGAAGTTTGGGGAACAAGAAGGGGACCTGCGGGTGGCGTTAAGCCCGGCGTGGGGCGGGGCTGGGGCGTTCTGGTCCAGTCTGGCTCCTGGAAGTGGGGGAAGGGACTAGGGTTCTTCGGTGCGGTGCGCTCGGTGGCGGTGCGTGTTGCTTCTCCGGCTCAGACCCCCTGCTCCCCGTCCCCCTCCTGTTGTTAGGATAAAAGAGAGGCTGGAACCCACAATTGCAGAGAAATTTGTATATGCTGTAGATGGGGTTCATATAAAACAGACTCCCGCCCCCCTCCCCCCTCCCCCAGCAGTCAGACACTTTTTTTCGGGGGGTGGAGCCTGTTTCTCCTTTCTGGGCCCAGAAGCTATGAACCCATTTGAAAAACATTTCTCTGGTGACTTTTTCCCCAACCCTCCACTCCCTCCCCCATTTTCCAGATGTAGCCGCCGCATCTGGTTCCGTTTCACCCCACACGGGTACACCGCAGCCGCGTTATTAACATCCCTCTTCCTCCCTTCCCCCTCCCCTAAATTGAACTGGGATTCTTAAACTTGTCTCTACCACCTCCCTCCTTAAAATTTCAGGAGACTTGGAGATGCTGCTTGTGATGGGGGAGGGAGTTACCTTAGACCCCAGCGAGACCCCAATTATTTGAGATCCCAGCGAGTTAGTTATGCTCTTTTGCTGGTGGGTGGCCTTTGGGTGCTTTGTGGGTTGCTCCTAAAAGAGTCATCCTGGGAGATAGAGCCAAGGTTTTGGAGGTGGCACTTGTGAATGGTTCATCTGCTAGAGTGGATCTGACCCAGAACTGACCGTAATGGAAGTTTCTGGAACGCAAATCGTCGCTCCCTTTCTCTTCCCTTCAGTTACAGCCGGAGCTGCGAGGGCGTCTGTCCCTGTCCGGCGCCCGCGGTTCGGTCTTAGGCTGCCGGGTGGAAGCGTTGCGTACCCCTTTTCTGTCCTCCGGGAGCGAGCACAGTGTGTCCTGGGGCGTGGGCTGGGGCCACCGGGGGCTCTCCCCGCGTGTCTCTAAGGAGTCGTTTGGGCCACAGCCCCCGGAAACTAAAGTGGGGAGTTTTGCCATCGCAGTAACTGCAGGTTTGAAAGCGGGGGTTGGACCGTCGAGCTGTTTTCTGTAGTCTTGTTTGAGACAGGAAAGCGCCCCTTGGTCCAGGGTTGGGGAGGGTGGGGAGAGTTGGTCTCCTCACCCGCTCCTTTCCAGCCTCTTTCAAATTGAAAACACTTCTCTGGTTTCCTTCTTTGGGCGGTAGTTTTGGAGGCTGTAATGAAATCGCACTTTCTCTAGACATGGTAATTAAGGTGACTGTTTCCTCCGCAGATGTGCCCTGCCCTTTGCACCTCCGGGCCAGCGCTTTTTTTGGAATACCACCTAAATTGTAGAACCTTAGCCTTGAGACGCTTGAGCAGAACGTGGCCATTTTCCTCCCTTGGCCCAGGCTCCCGGTTTCCTCCCGGAGGCTTGTTTAAAAGCTAAGTAGCAGGGCCCCGTGGGAGGTGCCTTGGTCTGGCTAATCACCCCCACGCCTGGGTCATCTCCTTCCTCTCAGTGACCGAGGCCAGCAACCTCTGCCACTGCCGGCCGCCTTCCTGATGGCCTGCCTCCCTAATGACTTGTTTACATATTTCCCCCCAGTCGGTTAGGAGAAGCTCCAGGGCTGCCGCTGGCCCACGGAGTGCAGGGTTTTTGGGGACAGGGAGGCTGCTGGAGCCCTGCTCCAGCTGGGATGGTTATGAGCTGCATCGGTGACGAACTTCTTGAAATATCTGTTGCATTTACTCTTAGTCATAGCTAGGTGTCAGCTTTTTAATGAGGGTCATCCTGATGGAGAGCCACTTGGACCGGGAGCTTTCACGATGCCTTCAAAAATGCCGATTTTCAAGGTATTTTTCATAATGGGCACTGGGGCCAGAATGGGCACCACTTCCTTGGGTTCCATGGTAGATAGTCTTAGGGTACCTTCTTGGCCTCTGGCCATGGAGGATGTTAAAAAGTTCCATTAGGTGGTCCTTCGAATAGCAAGTGAAGCAAAGATACTGGAAGAAATGGAAAAGTATCCCACCCCCCACACCTCCCCCTTGGGGAAGAGGATTGGAAGCTGTCCAAGCATCCTCCAGCCTGGGCTAGCTTTATTCTGAGGACTCCAGAAGGCAAGAAAATTGAATTGGGCATTGGGTAGGCAGACTCTGGCCTTCGAGACCAAGGAAAATCTATGTGTTTTGCATTTTGTAGTGTGCTTTTTGTTTATTTTGGGTATTGACCTGAAACAAGACTCCTCTTTTTTTTGAGTTGGAGTCTCACTCTGTCGCCCACTGGAGTGCATGGCCGCTTCCGGCCACCGCAGCCTCGACCTGTTGGGCTCTGGCGATCCTTCCGCCTCAGTCTTCTAAGTAGCTGGAACTACAGGCGCACACTACCACACCCGGCTGATTTTTGATTTATTGTAGAGATGAGGTCTCGTCAAGTTGCCCAGGCAGGTCTCAAACCCACGGGCTCAGGCAATCCACTCACCTCAGCCTCCCAAAGCGCGGGATTACAGGCCGAGCCGCCGAGCCACTGAGCCTGGCTACAAGACTCCTAAAATAGATTTGCTGTTGTGAGCTTGGAGTTTTAATAGCCAGTTTCTCTGAAGGCTATTTTTCTTGCCTCCATTTTTAAAAATCTTTCACCAAAATGGCTGTTAGTGAAAGAGTGTCCTAGGAAAGTTTGAGCCTGTTACTAGAGGGAAAAGAGCTCAATTGGATTCAAACGTCTTGTTCTAAAAGGACCTTACATCACTTGAGATGAGTTTAATTTCCTCTTGGGAAATTTTTTTGCATTTGTCTTTCCCAGAGCTTTGTGAAAGGTCTGAACGCACCAGGACTGGTGGGAGTCCAGATGTAGGCTCAAGGGAAAATTCTGGTGTTTCCACAGAGGATTAAATACCAGACATGGGCTAAGATATTTGTTTTTCCCTCCAAGGTTGCATCTGCCTTACATAGAAATTCTCTCCTCACCCCTGCTTGCAATGAAAGAAGCGATGTTTGGTCCCTCTTTCTCCCAGTAAATAACACTTACCTGGGTGAACAACCCCAAAAAGATGGTGACGCTCCCCTAGTGTATCCTGTCATCAGTAGTAGAGTTTTCTGGATGATGTGCCAGTTAGTGTTTCACTTGTTACTAATTTTTTTAATATACCTCCTAACTCCCAAGGACATTTGGATACTTTTTTTTTTAACAGAGACTCAAAATAAAACATGAACATTTCCCTTGGACCAACTACCATTTTGCAAGTTGACTGCATAACTTTTTTTTTTTTTTTTTTTTAGTTGGAGTCTCACTCTGTTGCCCAGGCTGGAATGCAGTGGCACGTTCACAGCCACCTCAGCCTTTTGACCTGCTGGGCTCAGGTGATCCTTTCGTCTCAACCTTCCAAGTAGCTGGAACTACAGGCATGTGCCACCACGCCTGGCTAATTTTTTATTTTTATTGTAAAAATGAGGTCTCGCCAAGTTGCCCAGGCTGGTCTCAAACCCGTGGGCTCAGACAATCCTCTCACCTTGGCCTCCCAAAGTACTGGGTTTATAGGCATGAGCCACCATGCCTGGCCTGCTTTTATCAAATGTTTTTATCATCATACCTGCCCCAACCTCTTATGAGTAAGAATTTAGCTCACTTTTGGGAAAAGTGACTATTTCTGTTAAGAAGTAAGTCTTTTTTTTTTTTTTAGTTGGTTTCTCACTCTGTTGCCTAGGCTAGAGTGCAGTGGCATGCTCAAGGCCACCACATCCTTGACCTACTGGGCTCAGGCAATCCTTCTGCCTCAACCTTTCAAGTAGCTGGAACTACAGGTGTGTGCCACCACACCCGGCTAATTTTTTTTGATTTACTGTAGAGATGAGGTTTCACCATGTTGCCTAGGCTAGTCTCGAACCCATGGGCTCAGGCATTCCTCTTGCCTCCACCTCCCAAAGTGCTACCTCCCAAAGTGCTAGGATTACAGCTGTGAGCCACTGCCCCCAGCAGAATCAAGATATTAAGGAAATTTCTCAGTTGGTGTTCTTTGAACTAAAGCTTGGCTAGCTAACAAGGGTTACTGATGGTTGGTTTTTCCTGGTATTCTCCATCTCATTTCTAGAAGGGTATCTACATCAGTTTTTTCTCAATCAGCCTTTTTTCCCCCGTTAATTTATTCATCTGGTTAACAAATATGGCAGAATCTGCTGTGTGCATATTAGGTGCTAAGGGTATTAACAAAGGTTAGGTAGACACATACCCTACCATGAAGGAGCCTGCAGTCGCATGGGGAGAGAGCGCCAGATCCTTGCCACTAGACCACCAGGGACGGAAATAGTAATCATACAGGATTGCCTCAGTACCATGGGAGAGGTGCTGGTAATGCAGTTTTAAAATTTTTATTTATTTTTTGAGTTGGGGGGGTCTCACTCTGTTGCCCAGGCTACAATGCAGTGGCATGATCATGGCTCACCATACACAGCCTCAACCTCCTAGACTCAGGTGGTCCTTCTACCTTAGCCTCCCAAGTAGCTGGTACACAGGTGTGTGCCACCATGCCCAGCTAATTTTTAAAATTTTTTGTAGAGATGAGGTCTTACTATGTTTCCCAGGCTGGTCTCAAACTCCTGGGCTCAAGCAGTCCTCCCACCTCAGCCTCCCAAAGTGCTGGGATTACAGGTAAGCCACTGTACCCGGCCAATAATGTGGTTTAGAAGTTCAGAAGAGAGAGGCCTGTAGAAGAGACAGCTTCCTAAGGTGAGTTAAAGACCTGGCCCATTGCAGAGGGAGAAAGGACAAGGAAGAAACTCTCGCCAGAGGCTGGGATTTCCCTGGAGCTCTGCTGTCTTGTAGAAGTATAACATGACCCACATGCACTTTTAGCTTTCTTTTTTTTTTTTTGAGTTGGAGTCTCACTCTGTCGCCCAGACTGGAGTGCAGTGGCTGCTCCCGGCCACCGCAGCCTCGACCTGCTGGGCTCTGGCAATCCTTCTACCTCAGCCTTCCAAGTTACTGGAATGACAGGCATGCACTACCACGCCTGGCTAATTTTTTGATTTATTGTAGAGATGAAGTCTCACCAAGTTGCCCAGGCGGGTCTCGAACCCGTGGGCTCAGGCAATCCACTCACCTCAGCCTCCCATGGCACGGGATTATAGGCTGAGCCACCGAGCCCGGCTCACTTTTAGCTTTCTTAGTAGCCATGTTTGAAATTAAATCAAAAGAAACAGGCACAATTCCTTTTTTAATTAATTTATGTTTAGATTTTAATAATGCAGTTGATTTAGCCTGATACAAAATATTTTTATTTGAACATGTAATCAATATAAAGAATTATTATTATTATTATTATTTTGAGTTGGAGTCTCACTCTGTCTCCCAGACTGGAGTGCAGTGGCATATTCCCGGCTACTGCAGCCTCGCCCTGCTGGGCTCCGGCGATCCTTCTGCCTCAGCCTTCCAAGTAGCCAGAACTACAGGCGCGCACTACCACACCCAGCTAATTTTTGATTTATTGTAGAGACAAGGTCTTGCCAAGTTGCCCGGGTAGGTCTCGAACTCGTGGGCTCAGGCAGTCTACTTGCCTTGGCCTCCCAAAGTGCTGGGATTACAGGCTGAGCCACCAAGTCCAACCTAATATAAAGAATTATTGACCTGATACTTTACTTTCTTTTTTTTATATGAAATTTTCAAGATCTAGTGTATATTTTTTATTTCTAGTACATCCCGGTTAGCACTAGCCACATTTCAAGTGTGCAGTAGCCACATGTGGCTAGTGGCTACCATATGGGCCACAGGTCTACAATAGTAGGTGTGAAGTTGGAGAGTGAGAAATACCTTTGGAAAGGTTGGAAGTTCCTTTCCTCCTGACACCGGTTACCAAATCTGACAGTGTTATCAATGAGTGACCAAAATACTATATAGTAAAAACTAGAGCCGGGCTCGGTGGCTCAACCTGTAATCCCAGCACTTTGGGAGGCTGAGGTGAGTGGATTGCCTGAGCCCGCAGGTTTGAGACCCACCTGGGCAACTTGGCGAGACCTCATCGCTACAATAAATCAAAATTAGCCTGGCGTGGTAGTGCGCGCCTGTAGTTCCAGCTACTTGGAAGGCTGAGGCAGAAGGATCGCCGGAGCCCAGCAGGCCGAGGCTGCGGTGGCCGGTAGTGGCCACTGCACTCCAGTCTGGGTGACAGAGTGAGACTCCAACTAAAAACAAAAACAAAAACAAAAAAACTAGAAATATATTAGCATATTAAATGTAAACATTTCATATTTGTAATTTCTTATTTTTTATTGGTACTTTAGAGAAGAGAGAGCAGGCACCTTCACCCGTACCACCCATTGGATCCTTGTAACCACCTGTGATGTAGCCCCTTCCAAGAAGTGGGAAACTGAGGCTCAGCAAGGTTAAGTAACTGTCCCATGATGTAATGGAAAGGCATGATTCATACTTTCTCCAGACAAAAAAGACTTGGCTGGTTTTTTGGGGGGGTTTTTTGAGTTGGATTCTCACACTGTTGCCCAGACTGGAGTGTATTGGCACGCTCCTAGCCACTGTAGCCTCGACCTGCTAGGCTCTGGCAATCCTTTTACCTCAACCTTCCAAGTAGCTGGAACTACAGGCACACAGTACCATGCCCAGCTAATTTTTTATTTATTGTAGATATGAGGTCTCACCAAGTTGCCCAGGTGGGTCTCGAACCTGTGGGCTCAGGCAATCCACTCGCCTTGTCCTCCTAAAGTGCTGGGATTACAAACTGAGCCACCAAGCCCAGTCGGCATTTTTTTGTTGTTGTTGCTTGCATCATCTTTGGAGAGGGAGATCTGATGATCGTAGAATGCTTACTCTTAGAATATGGGAGAGCTGCAGGGTCCTGTGGTCCAGCACCTGTTTTGTCACCAGATCCCAGCTGCACCTTACATTGTGTCAGTATTCCAAGGAGACAGTAGGCACTTGCTCCCACATGACCCATCCTATCTTCACAATCACCTGTGACAGAAGCAGGGTAGTGGAAAACCTGAGATATCATGTCCCCTTCTCCATTTCCTATGGAGGACCTTTGCACACACTGGCAAGTTGGGCCTTGAATCCCAGCAGTCTGACTGACAGCAGAGACTGGGGGGCGGGAAGCCAGCTGCAGGGTCACTGAGGAAGCTGCTGTGTACACCTGCAAGGTTACAGGTCACATCTGTCAAACAGTAAAGGAAGGAGGCTGTTCCCAAGGGATTTGAAGAATTCATTAATTCGTAGAATGAGAAGGTGGGGTGAAGGAGGAGGTGGCGGTCCCCTGGATCCCATACGGCCTATGGACTAGAGGCATGTATCATTGTGTGAATGGGGTGTGCACCCACTCACTTTCTTATCCCAGGAGGCCAGGTTTTCTTATCATTTTTGTTTTACAGATGTGCCCAGAGGGCAGGAGAAGAGACTTTGCACCTCTTTGGGGAATGAGCAGGAGGGAAGCTGCCAGATGAGTTCGAAGTGCATTGGCCAGGGAGTAGGGAGAGGGCCGTCTTTAGTCAGCCCACACCTGGGAGGAGGTGGCTTTATAGGGAACAGAGTCGCCGAGTGCCTTGGAAGTTGCCATTCTGCTCTGTTTGAAGCCAAGCTTGTTCATCTCTGGTGGACACCACCCTTTCCCATTGGATACTCAAATGTATTCAGTACATTGGAGGTGACTGTAGGACTTGGGTTTTCTTAGTCCGGTATGCCTTTCTGGGTGACAAGCCTGTGTCAGATGTATCTTTGGGATGGAGTGAGCTGTGAGTTTAGGGGTGTCCTTGGGCACACATTACTTCTGTACTGGGCCCAGCATCCCGTCCCATCCTACCTTTTAGATGGCCCATCTGTGATCTGCTTACAAGTGTCTTACTTTTGACCAAAGGAATTGAGAATCGAGGCTCTTTTATTTCCGGAATGACTGCATTTTATCCTCATCTATTTGGCTTGAAGATCATGAGTTTGCATGAGATAGAGCCAGGTTTGCTCAACCCCTTATTTGCTTCCTCCCATCCTATCCTCTCGTATCCAAAAACCTCATGGTGCTGTTGCATACCAGCCACAAGTTCTTGGGCAAAGGACTTGACTTACCCTATTCCAGCCAGTTTGTTCATTGCCTAAAGGGGAATAATGATTCCTATCCCCCATAAGTTTATAGTGAGAAATAGATGAAGTTTTATAGCTATGAATTAATGGTACCTAATTACTAGTGCATGCCTGGCACATAGTGGTTATTCAGTATAAATTCCATCTTGTCTCTTCCTTTCTTAAATTTAGAAAAAATGAAAGAAATATTTGCTTCTCTCTTGATTTAAAATTACTAAAGAATTGGAGTAAGCCTTGGGAGGGAGCTAGTGGTATTGTCTGCATATTCCTGCTGGTCAGGCACATGTGAATGCAGCCAAGAATCCAGGGGGTTTTCTGCCAGCCAGGACTGACTCACTCGAGGGGCCCTGCCTGGCTTGGGGGAGGCAGGACTGAAGCACCACATTAGGGCATGTTCCGGGGTAGTGGATTCTCTGAATAACTTGGAAGTTTCCCTGGAGCATTTAGGGCAGAAGCCACCTGGAAGACAGAGATGGTCACCCCCACATAGCCCAGTCAATGCCCAGAAAGTCTTATTGCTTGGTAAGTGTGTAGCAGCAATGATTCATTCTTTAAGACCCTAGGGAGTTGTTTTAAATTTTACCCCTCCAGACCTGAGGAAGGTGAAGGGCTGCAGATTCTGGACTTTTAACTGGGGCCAGTGTGAGCCATCTTTGAGTCAGCCCTCACAAGAGCCCTTGACTCTGCATTAGGACCTTCCCCCCTGACCACTGGACTCATAACTGTCAGACATCAGTTATCACCTTTCAGCATCAGGGAGTGCTGGATCTACCTCCTGGCTCCACCCTCTGAGGTTCTTTGTGCTTAGTTGCTGAGGGTTTCTCTGTGAGGGAGACTGGTAGAACTAGAGAGCCCTGTGATTCATGCTGCTGTGGAGGCAAAAAGAAAGAACCCAAGAAATCATTTGTTTCAACTTCTTTGTCTCATAGGTCCAGGGAAGTTCAGCCTCTTCCCTGATTCCAGCAGCTACTAACTAGTTATCTCTAGCCCCCATTTCCTGGTCAATGGCTTGGTCCACAGTTCTTCATCGCCCTTTATTCCTGCCCAGAGGGGTTGATTGGTTTGCTGTAGATAAGTAGGGTCTTACTGGAGAGTCTCAATATGCCTATCTCCTGCAGTTGCAGCACACTTGGTCAAGCCTTTGCCCACAAAATGGCAGAACTCCTTGGGACTTTCATGAGGCCTTTCCCTTTCTACCACACTCTGTCTTGAAGCTTATACCTTGGAGAACCTCATGATGATCTTCCCAGCCAGGCTCATGCATCATCTACACTCAGAACGTAGCTGTAGAGTTCAATGAAAGCACCCCTTTGACTGATGAAGACCTGTAACCTTTAGTTCAGTATTGGGGGTGGATCACAGTTTTCTTCTTTGTGCCCAAAGGAGTTAAGTTACTGCTCCCAGTACCCTTCCAGGCAGGGCGACCACACAACTTGCTTTACCTCCTTTTTCTCCTTACCCCCTGCCCCACCTGACTTTCCTAATGTTTGTGTGTGTGTGTGTGTTTTGTTTTATTTTCCCAGAGTCAGCTTGAAGCGGAGGATTGAGCTTCAGGTGGAGTATCCATGGAGGTGTGGAGGCTTGTCACCAACCTCTAACTGCAGAACTGGGATGTGGAGCTGGAAGTGCCTCCTCCTCTGGGCTGTGCTGGTCACAGCCACACTCTGCACTGCTAGACCAGCCCCGACCTTGCCTGAACAAGGTAGGGCTCAGGCTGAAGGTCAGCCCTGACTCCTGGGCCTCTGTCACAGGATGGGGGGTGGAAGGGAAATAATGGTTTGGAGGTGATGTGCTTGACAGGTGGAGCAAAGGGCTCCCTTCCCATGGACGAGACTCCTGAGATACCTGGATTGGTTTGGGCCTGGTTATAAACATTCACTCATTTTTGCCAGAGGTGACATGATCAGTGTGGGTTTGTGCTTTTCCTTCCTGAGGAAAGAACATCTGGTTGGGACTCTGGAGCTGGCTCTTTACCTAGGTTGGGTGGTGCAGTGGGGAGTGAGTGACTTATAAATGATGGTTTAGAACTTGGGTCGGACTACCAGGAATGTTGTAGGAGGTTGGAGCTTAATGAAGACTCTGGCATCTAGAATATTGTTTCAAAGACACGTCTTCTCTAAGGGTTGGCAGTCATGGTTGCTGCCTGCATTTTGCCTTCCTTGACTGTGTCTCACAGGCCCTGTTGGGACCCTGCCAAGCGGTCTGCTTTGGATGTGTACTGTTTGAGGGGTTTCTAAGGGAAACCCCTCAAACAGGAAATGTGATGGGGCATGGAGACTTGTGACATGTTGGAAATTCAGAGCAATCATTGGTTACCGGAAGTACTTGCCCTGCCACTCATAGTATTTGCGTGAGTCAGGAAAATACCTCATGGAGACTCCAGGTACAGCATACCTGGTGGCTTTCAAGGGCCTTTGAGCGCGAATATGTGGACATTTCTACTGCCAAAGGGTAGTGTGGCTTGTGACTTGGAGGCCGGTCGCATAGGGTGGGTGAAAGCTGGGGTGCATGAGACAGGGTGGCTGTGTTTAAGGGGCTGTCATGCAGGCCATCAGGGGCCTGCTTGAATGAGGAGTGATTGGTGAGAAAATGTGTCCCCCTGAGTAATGCGGAGGGGCAGGAGGAGGAACAGGGAATGTTGTGCGAGACTTTCTAGAATGTGTGGTGGCTGGAGTGGGTATTCTTGTTGCTTTTAGTAATAGAACTGAAACCAAGGTCTAAGCTTGAGCATGGGAGAGGCCATCCTTCCTGCAGGGAGTTTTACCTTCAGGTAGAGGAGAGACACTTGCAGAGATAGTAAATACAGGGTAGACTGTTTAAACCACACAGTGGAGTGATAACAAAAGACAGGGGAGTGCAGAGGAAGATGAGAGCAGAAAGCCTCAGGTTAGGATCTCAGAAGAGGGAAATGAAGGACATTCTGGTTAGAACAGCCTGAATGAGCATACAGAAGCAAGATGCACAAGGTATATGGAGAATGGTTTGCCTGGTGAGTAGGTAGCACCTGGAAAAATTGAATTGAATTTAATTACCATATGAAAGGCCTGATGCTTGCTAAAGAAAACTATACTTAAATAGGTAGGTAATGGGAAACTTGAAGTTTTGAACAGGTAGTGACATGATCCAGCTTTTAGAAAATTAATTTGGCAACTGAATTTGGATGTACGGGAAGAAGGAATCAAGTGAACCTACACTGTCGCTTGGTGGCTGCATCGCTAACTCTAACAATCACTCAAACACAGTAAGCCTTGGTTTGCTCATCTGTAAAATGAGGAGAGGCATAAAGGATTAAGTGGGATCATCTAGAGGAAGCACTTACAATAGTAGCAATTATTACTTCTACTACTACTGTTGCCAGAAATGGTGGTCTAATGGTGGTTTTGAATGTCTAGCTAGAGGAAGAGAGGTCATGAGTTAGGGTGAGACCTGGGAAATTATAAAGGGGAGAAAAAGTAGTAAAGATGCTGTAGATTTAGAATCTGTGGGTTTAAGGAGGTTGGGTGTCAACTCTGGGCAACTGGAGACACAAGATGAGATGCCATGAAGTCAGGGTGGGAGGTTCGTGAGGAGTACAGATTGGGACCAGCCCCTGCGGAGATAGGCAAGAGCTATGCAAGCTTGGATGGGGTTTGAGAACGTGAATTTCTGATGGACCCTAAAGTACTTGTGGGTGGAGAAAATGGACAGTATGGATGTCGGGCCTGGGCAGTTGTGAACTGAAGGGGAAGTCCAAGGGGATAGACATAAAGGACTTCAGTGTGGCCGTGGGTGTGGAGGAGGAGTCATTGAAGCTGCTGGTTATGGATCTAGCTGGGATAGGAAACAGAGGCAGTGGTAGAGGTGCTTAAGGTCTTGAGGACAAAGTACTGGTCCTGGGAACAAGAGGGAGAGGGGAGGAGACGTGAACAGGGATTCTTAGGGCACCATGCAGCAGGGAAGATTGAAGTTAGACTGCATTTTTAAAAAGTCACCTCAATTGAGGCATACTTTACAAACTATAAGATACACCAATCTTTTTTTTTTTTTTTTTTTTTCCAGTCAGAGTCTCACTTTCTTGCCCTCGCTAGAGTGCAGTGGCATGCTTACGGCTCTGCAGCCTCAACCTGCTGGGCTCATGTGATCCTTCCGCCTCAGCCTTCCAAGTAGCTGGAACTACAGGCATGCACCACCATGCCTGGCTAATTTTTTTTTAATTGTAGAGACGAGGTCTTGCCAAGTTGTCCAGGCTCGTCTCGAACCCCTGGACTTAGACAGTCCTCTCGCCTTGGTCTCCCAAAGTGCTAGGATTACAGGTGTGAGCCACCATGCCTGGCTAAAATACACCAATCTTTAAGAGTAGTTTGATGCATTTCGATAAATGTCTACACCCCATGTGACTGCCATCCCAGTCAAGTGATAAAACATGTTATCATCCCAGAAACTTCCCTCATGCCCCTTTGCAGTGAGTCTCCTACTCGTTGGGTCACCTACATTTGGATCAGTAACAATTTTGGCCATTATTAATAAAGCTGCTGTGAGCATTTGTGTACCTTGGATGACCTTGGGTTTGATCTCGGCTCTACTTTTTACTGACCGCCCCCTCTTGGGAAGGTTCCTCTCTGTGCCCCTCTATGCAATCTGTTGATGATGAGTATGTGCTCATAAGGTCATTGCGAATATCAGTGAGGATTTCTGTAGAGTTCATAGGACAGTGCCTGGTACTGTCAATGGGCAACAAATGGCAGTTGCTGGGCCATTTTTCTGGGACTCCAGAGGACACACCATGTGGTGTGGGGCATATTGTTTCATGGGCGGACTTGGAATGCCTTGGGACACAGTGATGAAAAACCACTGCACTTGGAGAACAAGGCCCAGTCCTCTGTGTGTGGAGTAAGTCCTTGTCTTCGTGTGGTGCTTTTGCATACGTTGTCTCATAGTTTTGTGGTAGAACAGAGAATTGCTGTGGCCATGACATCCCAAGAGAACATCTGTCTTCATGCTTTGTAAGCTGTAAGGAACCTTAGAAATGGCCTTGCTGCATATTAAATGATAATGCTGCTATTGTCTTTAAAAAAAAACCCTTGTAATCTGTGTATAACGGGTTTGTCTAAAAGGTGAAAGAAACCACCCCAAACTCTGCTCACATGGAGTCTTCCTGGTTAGAAAGGCCTTGCTGTAAGTGTGTGTGTGTGTGTGTGTGTGTGTGTGTGTGTGTGTGTGTCAGTGTGTCAGGAGCCCCTCCCCCAGCTGAAGGCAGTGCCAATGCCAGCAGTCTGCAAATACTCCTGAGGGACTGGGGAGGGCCTGGAGTTTCTGGCTGTCCTTGGAAAGTTGATTTAATAAGGGTTCCAGGAAAAGCAGCCTCCCTCCGCTCCCTCTCCTTCCCTTTCTCTGGTTTGGGACCTTAGAGTCTCAGCTTGTTTCAGATCAGGCTTTGAGGGGGTTGTGAGGAGAAACTGAAGCTGATCGTAGGCCAGGGCTTGGAGCGCCCCTTTTAAAAGACAAGTACCAATGGGAAAGACATTTTGAGCTTGGGAGGGTATGTTTTTCTCTCTTTTGGAATGTCATGGGGAGAAAGCAAGTGGGTGAATGCAAAACCACTTGCAAGACCACTGCTGGTGGCTGGGATAGGGGTCCTGCCTTGTCCAGCAGTGCTGTGGGTTGAACCCTCAGGCCCCATGTGCTTCCCTCCATGCTCAGAAAACCTGCAGCTCATAAGCGATTTAATGGGCTGGGTTTTACAGCTCCTCCCACCCACCCAGATTTGAAGGAGTCTGGTGGCCTGCAGGAGGGGGAGAGGTTACACTTAATGGCAGAGCTGCACGTTTCCATTCCTGGCTGTGAGCCCCCGGATGCCATGCGTGTGCTACAAAGCAGGGCTTTGTCTCTGGGTTCTGCAGAAACCTGCCCCCATGGGGGAGAGGCTTCGTGTGGTGCCAGAGCCCTTGCCCAGTCTCTGGGGCCTGGTAGCCCCCCACCCCTGGAGGTCCTGCAGCTGCCTCTGGCCCAGAGCGGTGTGCATTTCAGCCTAGCTGCAGAGAGATCCTCAAACAGATACCAGAGGGTATCCTACTACCAGACCTCTGTGGTCCCAGCCCCGTGGCTGCCCTGGGACACATGTATGATGCCCCCATCCTGCAGCCCCTTACCCCAGCATACAACTTCTTGTGAAAGGACCTGTTTGCTTCCCATTCACACTGGATGGTAAGAGGAGTTTCTTCGCCCTTTGCCAGAAGACAGTGGAATTCCTTGGAGTAAAAGGTGATGTCGGATGACTCACTTGAGAACAAGGGTAGAGGATTTAGGCCTGTAGAGATCTGCTAGGTGCTAAGCCACAGGTTTCCCCAGAGGGTTAACTCTGTCCCATATCTCCTCCCCAGAAAAAGGTGGCTGAGCGCCTTTGAAAGGGTGTTTGCAAGGGTTTGGAAGGGGGTGGGGTAGGGAGGACCCAGCTCTGGCTAGTGAGAGAATGTGAGGACGCTCACGTGTCCCTCTTGGCCAAGCTGGGGCCAGTGCAGCAAAGCCACTCCAAGGCTGTGTTCTTGGCTCTAGCTTCTGCATTGCTACACCATTAGCTTCACTGATTTTCCACTCTGGCTCTGCCAGCCCACTCCCTGAAGTCAGGGAGGAGGAATTTCTCAGGGAAGAACAAATGGCTGTCCAGAGGTGGGGGAAGGGAGGGAGCCCAAACAAAGAACAAGGCTGTGATTCTGTCACCTGGTTCCTGTGACTACCTGGAGTTTGGGGTGGGCAGGAACTGGAGAGAAAGTGTCAGGGTTTTCTGGGAACCTGTGGCCCCAGCGCTGGGCCCGGGTGTTTGCTGTTGCTCAGGCAGAGGCAGTGAGCGATCGCTTGTGTCTGGGCGGTGATGGATGGCCTTGGGGGAAGTGAGTTCTGGGGAGTCATTATCTAGGAGGGTGAGGTCGGGGGGTCAGAGAGCCTGACCAGCAGCTGCGCCCTGTTTTTACAATGCCTCATTCCTCCGGGGCCACTGGGGGCTCCAGCTCACCCTATGGACACCACCTTTGCCTTTTCCTTCCTTCCCTGAAGCTTGGAAATGAGACAACCGTTTCCCTGCTGACCGGGGAAGTCCAGCTGCTCTAGCTCTCCTGGGCTCTTGGGCTCGCCTGCCCTGGCCTTCCTATTCATTCTGGAGAGATGGCTCACTCACAGACTTACAAAGACACTCTCTTCTCTCTGCCCACCCTGCCGTCCTGTCCCACTCTGGCCCTAAGGGATTTAGCTGGAAGTTAACTGCCTTACCTGGGATCTTAAGAATGTGGGGTAAATCCCAAACTGTTTCCTCCTTGGAAAAACCTTCTGTGGGCTGCTTCTGACCTGGGGATTTGCTCTGGCTTCTGGCTGGTGACCCAAGTAGGAGAGACAATTGTGAAGCCCTCCTCCCTGTGTATAGGCTTGTTGCCTCTTAGTGTTGCTAGCCTAGCACCAAGGTGGTGAGCTTCAACCCTGAGTTCCTTTCTCCTGTTTCTGGTCTCAGGCCTACTCTCACCTTTCCGCTAAACAAGGTGCCCACTGCCTAAGTTTCAAGGATTTATGTCCTGCACGCTGGGGGATGCTGGGCTGAGGTGTCTGTCTGTTGATTCCAGGCACTGAGATAGATCTGCCCTGGCAGAACTTGAAACTCAATGCTCTTCCCTTGTCCTGCATGCGGCAACGTGGCTGAACCTCCTGGGATGGATTGTGTAAGAAGAGGAGACCCGTGGGGCATTGGCCCTGACATCTCTGTTTCCCGGCCCTGAAAGTGTTGGCGTATTGAGCCTCAAGTGGGTGAGAGGGTCAAGGAGTAGACTTAGAAGTTATGAGCTTGGGCAGGCAAAGAGGTCAGATGTTTCAGAGAGTTAATCGACCAAGAAAATGGAATTCAGAACTTAGCCCTTACTCAATTTTTTCTAGGATTGAAAACTAGTCTTTGGCTAACTGTCCATTCATTCATTTATTTTTTAAAATTCATTCATTCATTCATTAATCTAGCCCAACAAATCTCTTCCTTTTTCCTGGAACACAACGTATACTTTATATATAATCATTGTTATACATAACCACTGCTTATCCTGTTCCCTTGTCCAGAAATGTCTGTTCCTATCCTTTTTTTTTCTTCCTTTTTATAATTCCTACTCAAGTCTTAGCTTAAAGTGTAGCTTGGATTTAGATTAAGGCTTAATTTAAGGGCTGCCTCACTCCTGAAGTCTTCCCCTGTCTCCAAATTAATCACCCCTTTTTAAAAAAGAAACTTTAATTCTAATACTTACTTTACTCTGCCTCGCATTATATGGAGGTTTTTTTGTTTGTTTGTTTTGTTTTCTGAGTTGGAGTCTCACCCAGGTTGAAGGGCAGTGGCATGCTCCCAGCCACCGCAACCTCAACCTGCTGGGCTCCTGTGATCCTTCCGCTTCAGCCTTCCAAGTAGCCAGAACTACAAGCGCACGCTACCGCGCCTGGCTAATTTTTGATTTATTGTAGAGACAAGGTCTCGTCAAGTTGCCCAGGTGGGTCTCGAACCCTCAGGCTCAGGCAATCCTCTTGCCTCGGTCTCCCAAAGTTCTGGGATTACAGGCTGAGCCCCTGAGCCCAGCCTATATGGAGGTTTTTTAACATATGTCTGATGACTCCACTAGAGTACATTCTGTGGCCCAGGCTGGAGTGCCCACCTCAGTGACCTTAGTAACTAGGACTACAGGTGTGTACCACCATACTCCCCGGTTTTCTTTCCTTTTCTTTTCTTTTTTTGTAGAGATGGGATCTCACTATGATGCCCAGGCTTGCCTCTACCTCCTGGCTTCAAAACATTGGCATTTTGATATGTAGTCCGGCTTCATCGTAGAAAACTGAGAAAATGTAGACCAGAAAAAGGAAAAGAAAAATTCATATTCTCATCACCTAAAAATAATCATTGTTGACTGTGAATCTGTTCTTTTAGACTCTTTTCTTGGCATTTATATAAACTTGACTTTTTAGAAATGGGATTTATGCTGTGTATACGGTTTTGTAACTTAAGTCTATATTTAGAGCCATGCAGAGAATGTTTTCATCATGCTTAATAACCACATAGTATTCCATTGTGTGAGTATACAAAACTTATTTATTTACCTAGTCCTCTACCTTTGGGCATTTAGGGTATTTTCAATAGTTTCACTGCAGTGAGCATACTTTTACAAATAAAATGTGTCCGTGTATCCAAGGATAGTTGCATTTTTAAAGTTTTGATTATATCACTATATCAAATTGCCCCTCAGAAAGGTTGTACCAGTAAAAGTCTTTCAAAATAATAATAAATATTATTTATTGCATCTCCACACTCTGCATGCTTCACATTTTTCCATCTTTACAACCATCCCATGGACATAGGTTTTATTCTCATAATCAGTTGAGTAATCTGCAATTTAGGAAGTTAAGTAACCTGAGATACAGTGGGGGAGGGGAACTAGGATTCAAACTCATGCAGATCTGACTACAGTATTATTTTTCCCACTGAATTATACTATGTCCCTATATCAAACTGGATGTCCCCACAAATCTCAGGCAGACCAGCTTTTGAATTTAAACACAGCTGACTCAGTCCCCTTTATCTCATAAGAATCTGACTTCCCTTTCCATTGTGGGGTGATATCATGGATGTGAGATTA
Source organism: Carlito syrichta (assembly GCF_000164805.1). Taxonomy (NCBI): domain Eukaryota; kingdom Metazoa; phylum Chordata; class Mammalia; order Primates; family Tarsiidae; genus Carlito; species Carlito syrichta. Next base: position 755,078 of record NW_007259238.1, read on the forward strand.
GGTAAGAGCTGCTGCCTTGTGCCATGTTTTCTGCGATATTCTGTCCTTTACTCTGAAGTTGTATACTAGTCACAGGTCTATGAGCTGCCCTCATGAACCAGGTTCCCTAGCCTAGAATTATCAATGGAACAAAAGCCCTATTACCCCAGAACAGTGCCTTTTCCACGGTAGCCAGAGACCTCCTACTTGTAGAAGGTCTAGGATCAGAGGTCTCCAAAGTGTAAGATCTCACACCTGAGTCTTCTTTGGAGCTCACATTTATTCTAGAATGTGTGGTACAGATATTGCCTGGACACATAAACTAGATTGCCTCTAATACAGTTGTAGCCCAACAATGTCTGTTGGAAAGAAACAAATCAGAAGCTTCAGAGAGCCTGGGGCAATAGTATTTTTTGAGGCTACTGTGTATTTTTTTTCTTTTTTTTGAGTTGGAGTCTCACTCTGTCACCCAGACTGGAGTGCAGTGGCACGTTTCCGGCCACTGCAGCCTAGACCTGCTGGGCTCCGGCGATCCTTCCGCCCCAGCCTTCCAAGTTGCTGGAACTACAGGTGTGTGCTACCACGCCCGGCTAATTATTATTATTTTTTTGGATTTATTGTAGAGATGAGGTCTCGCCAAGTTGCCCAGGCGGGTCTCGAATCCACAGGCTCAGGCAATTCACTCAACTCAGCCTCCCAAAGTGTGGAATTACAGACTGAGCCACCGAGTCCAGCTTACTGTGTATTTTTTTTTTTTTTTTGGGAAATACAAAAAAAGGGAAGAGTTCTAAAACTTTATTTTTCTTAGTGTTTATATTTAACAAATTAATTTTTAAACAAAAAATACATTATAGCATAGTTGAGCTAGTCACAGAGTAATTACAGGATCTTAAAAATACGTATTAATTTATAGTATACTATTTGTAATACACAATGTAGATCTATTGAAAGTCAAGTGTTTTCTTCCAGTGCTATTCTTGTCTGTTACCTTGGGAGAAAACATCAAGTCTTGGAGGCTCCTCTCGAATGCTTGAATTTAGGGCCTAGGACCAATGCCATTCTCTTCCTACCCACACCAAGGGTTAGGTCCAGCTTTGGCCAGTGTTACTTTTTTTTTTTTTGAGTCAGAGTCTCACTCTGTGCCCAGGCTGGAGTGCAGTGGCATGCTCATGGCGAGTGCAGTGGCATGCTCACGGCCACTGCAGCCTCAACTTGCTGAGCTCAGGCAATCCTTCCTATTCAGCCTTCCAAGTAGCTGAAACTATAGGTATGCACCATCATTCTCAGCTAATTTTTCTTGATTTGTTGTAGAGATGAGGTCTTACCACGTTGTCCAGGCTGGTCTCCAATCCGTGGTCTCAGGCAATCCTCTCATCTTGGCCTCCCAAAGTGCTGCAATTATAGACATGAGCCACCGCACCTGACCAGTGTTACTCTTATAAGACATATGCAAGCCGGGCTCGGTGGCTCAGTCTGTAATACCATGCTTTGAGAGGCTGAGGTGAGTGGATTGCCTGAGCCTGCGGGTTCGAGACCCACCTGGGCAACTTGGCGAGACCTCATCTCTACAATAAATCAAAAAATTAGCCAGACGTGGTAGCACACGCCTGTAGTTCCAGCTACTTGGAAGGTTGAGGCGGAAGGATCACCAGAGCCCAGCAGGTTGAGGCTGCAGTGGCCAGGAGCGGCCACTGCACTCCAGTCTGGGTGACAGAGTGAGACTCCAACTCAAAAAAAAAAAAAGACATATGCAAATATAATAAATGACTCATTTAAGAAGTGTCATCCAAAGATCATGTCAAATAAGGACATAAACCCCAGGTTATGAGGACATCAGAAACCACAGGTGATGGTTTCTTCCCCAAAGTGAAGGTGCTAATTGGCCATTTGTGGGCTATAACATATGTATATTTTTTAAAATATGTATATAACTGAATATAAATGTCTGGAACATAGTACATGCTTGATTAATACTTTTTGAATAAACAAATGTATAGTAAGTAATGATCCATTTTCTTTTTTTTAAAGATACCTAAGTTTTCTAGCTTTATTCTTTTTATTTTTATTTTTTGAGTTGGAGTCTCACTCTGTCACCCAGGCTGGCATACAAGGCATGATCATGCCCACCACAGCCTCAACCTGCTGAACTCAGGCGATTCTCCTCAGCTTTCAAGTAGCTGGAACAACAGGCACGTGCCACCATACCCGGCTAATTTTTCAATTTATTATAGAGACAAGGTCTTACCAAGTTGCTCAGGCTGTTCTTGAATGCCTAGGCTCAGGCAATTCTCTCACCTCCCAAAGTGCTGGGATTACAGATGTGAGCCACCATACCTGGCTAGTTTTTTAGCTTTAAAATGATAAAGTGAGGAATCGAGCATTTTTCAATAAGAAGGTAAGGAAAATAGGTGAGAAATAGGCTACTACATCGATCTGATGCAGTGGCTTAGCGTTACCTGGAGGGCTTAGTAAAACACAGCTGCACTTCAGTCTCAGAGCTCTTGATTCTGAAGCCATGCCCAAGCTTGGCTGTTCTAACAAGTTCCGAGGGTATGCTGGTGCTGCTTGTCCGGGGACCACACTTTGAGAATCTCTGATGTCAATGAATTTTCATCTAATAGTCAGTAAGTTAAGTGTTATCATTTCTATTCCACAGCTTTAAAAACTGGCTCAGAGAGGTAAAACAAACAAAAATCTTGCCAAGGCTATAAGCAATGGAGCTCAGACTTGGGTTATCTGATCCCCGCACCTGCCTAACCCTCTATGTTGGGTGGAGAGGTGAAGAAGACAGAATGTCAGAGAGTCTGGGAGGAGAAAGAGAAAATAGGTGGGAAATGTGGAAGAAACTGAGTAGGTTTGCCTTGGAGGCCTGGGGGAGAACAAGAAGGACGGAACGGGGAAGTGGTTAGAAGCTTTCCTGGGAAGGAAGGTGACCCTTTTCCTGGAATGCCCTCCTGCTTTGATTTGTTAAGTCGGTTATCACCACCTTTGGAATGCTGATCAGCTCTCCAGCCCTTTAGAAGAGTTGTTTTGCATTCAGAAATCGCTGCTCCTGCATTGTCAAACATCAGAGTTTACTTTTGGAATTAAGGTTTATTCTTGTTAGGTTTTATCAGTTGGCTTTTGAACCTTAGAGGAGTCAGGTGCCTTTACTACTGAATCAAGTTCTCCCTTTGCCGGTCCAAACTTGTATGGTTTTTGAGTAGTCAAGACTGTATTCGTGCATTTATTTTTACATTTTAGCTCCAAACTCCCAATGCCTCTTAAACCTTTCTTTGCCTGACTATTCTCATAGGATCATATATTGTGAGTATCAAAAAAGAACATTAAAGTGACTCCTTCAAGAATACCTGGACTTTCTGCCAGTCTCGGCCTGTCAATGAGGAACACCCTGGACAGAGAGAAGGAACTGTGTGACTAACACAGAATCTCTTTTTCTGAAGAGCAGTGAAATTGAGGCCTCTTCACTTTGTCACATCAGAGGGAGCCCTGTGCTCATGGGTGGAGGGGCAGGAAAGGATGCCAGTGAGTGCTGCCCCTTGATCTCCCAAGATATAGCGGAAACGCTGGACAGTGGGGCTGGAAGGGGCAAAGTCTGTTAACCTTCTCATTGCACAGTAGAGGAAACTGAGACCTGAGAGGGGAGGGGACTTTCCCAAGGTCATACGGTGAGTGGTCTGACTGGTCATCTGAGTGATTTCCACCCAGATTCTCTCTGCTGCACCCAGCCAGTGACAGCCACCTGTGGCTTAAGCCCAGTTTGGGTAAAGGGATTTTTATAGGGAGCTTAGATTAGGCTCCCTTTTCCCTTAGGACATGGGGAATGTTCACATTGCTGAGAGGGCTCTTCCCCCAGGATTGTTCTGGGTCCCCAGCTCATTGGAGCCCCAAGCATGGATACTGGCCCTAGCTTCCCTCTCTGAGAGCCACACCCTCTCAGGTGGAAAGATCCCTAAACCAGGTTTTTACTTTCTTAAAACAGAGAGCACTAAATGCTCAGCTTCACACTGTGTGCTTGAAAGAGAGCCTGAAGAATGAATACACAGTATGTGGATGGATGGGACACAAATGAGGCAATTTCTGGGTCCTCGCTGTCGTGGGAATCAATGGAACACACCTGTAATCCCAGATTTTTAGGTTTCATGGGCTAGTAAAATCTTCTTCCAAATTGGAACCTATGTACATCATCAACTGATTTTACCAAGAAAGAAAAAAAATTTTTTTTTGAGTTGGGGTCTCATTCTGTCAACGAGGCTGGAGAGTAGTAGCCTGCTCCCGGCCACCACAGCCTCTACCTGCTAGGCTCAGGCGATCCTTCCACCTCATCCTTCCAAGTAGCTGGAACTGCAGGCATGTGCCACCATGCCCAGCTAATGTTTTTTATGTATTGCAGAGATGAGGTCTCACTAGGTTGTCCAGGCTGGTCTCAAACCTGCGGGCTCAGGCAATCCTCTTACCTCTTGCCTCCCAAAGTGCTGGGATTATAGGCATGAGCCACCACGCCCTAGAGAAAGAACATTTTTAATGAACACTGCCTACTCTCATCACTGTTTTTTCGTTGTGATAAAATATAAATAACATAAACTTTACCATTTTTACTTTTTTATTTTAAATTTGTAAATGATACATAACGATTGTACATATTTAGGGATACTCTGATATTTTAGTACACTGTTTACATTATATAATGATCAAATCAGTGTAATTACTATATCCATCACTTTAAATATTTAGCTTCTTTGGGATTCATTTTAAACACTTTTAAATGTACAGTTCTGTGGCATTAAGTGTATTCACGTTGCTATGCAGCCATCACCACCATCCATTTCCAGAACTTTACACCTTCCCAGACATTGCCCATTCTCCATTTTTCCAGCCCCCTGCCAATCCCCATTCTGTGCCATTTCATTTTATTTATTTATTTATTATTATTTTTTTTTTTTTTGAGTTGGAGTCTCACAGTGTTGCCCAGACTGGAGTGCAGTGGCCACTCGCGGTTACTGCAGCCTCGACCTGCTGGGGCTCCGGTGATCCTTCCGCTTCAGCTTTCCAAGTAGCTGGGATTACAGGCGCGCACTACCACACCCAGCTCATTTTTTGATTTATTGTAAAGATGAGGTCTCACCAAGTTGCCCAGGCGGATCTCGAACCCACGGGCTCAGGCAATCCACTCACCTCAGCCTCCCAAGGCGCGGGATTACAGGCTGAGCCACCGAGCCTGGCGTGCCATTTCATTTTAAAAGCATGTTTTATCATCTTTATTTTCACAATGTAAAACTATAAGGGCACTTTTTTACATTGGAAAAAAAAGAGGAGGGATGACTTTATGAAGAACTCATTCCTTTCTCTATGCTGCAGTGGGCAGGGACCCAGACCCATTATTGCAGGGTTCAGACAGGATGGGGAGGAAAGGAGACAGGCACTTGGGGTGCCGGGAGCCCTGGACAACAGTGCTCTCAAGCACACATTGCAGTTTTGGGGGGCCAGAAGGCACAATCTGAAACAGCTGAAGCCTCTACTAATTCACCAGCAAGTTTAGGAAGCAGCAACTTTTTCCTGCCCAGCTGCTGGCATTTCCTTCCCCAGTTTCTGCTGAGCTTGGGGGAGGGGGTCCGTCCTAGAGGCCTGAGCTGGGAGAGGTGGGGGGAGGGCAATACATTCTTTTCTTTAAGGAACCTGACCGGACTTTAAGGTCACGGCGCAATGGAGAGTGGGAGCTGCAGGGTTACCTCTTCCCCGTTGATTCATCTCACTCTCCGCCCTCCCCCACTCTTAATGATCTTTCCATTACAGAACCCAGACCAGGAAGTGCATGACAGGTCGCAGCTGCAGACACATGGCTGGGAGGCCTGGGCTCTGGGCCAGTGAAGGGAGGGTCTGAGCTCCCCTCCAGCAGTGGGACCCCTGTGCGCGCGCTTAACACACACACACACACACACACACACACACAACGTCAGCTAACAACTTAGTGGAAGATGTTCTTATTTATGCATTATAGCAGTTGGTGACCAGTTGTATTTTGCTTTGAGTCTAGGATGTGATTTTCCCCCCCACAATTCAACCACCTTATTTCTGAGTACCAGGAGAAATGGAATTATATGACTATACAAAGACTTTTTTTTTTGAGTTGGAGTCTTACTCTGTCGCCCAGACTGGAGTGCAGGGGCCGCTCCTGGCCACCGCAGCCTCGACCTGCTGGGCTCCGGCCATCCTTCCGCCTCAGCCTTCCAAGTTGCTGGAACTACAGGTGCTCGCTTCCATGCCCAGCTAATTTTTTTGATTTATTGTAGAGATGAGGTCTCACCAAGTTGCCCAGGTGGGTCTCGAACACGCAGGCACAGGCAATTCACTCACCTCAGCCTCCCAAAGCACGGGATTACGGGCTGAGCCACCAAGCCCAGCCTTTACAAAGACTTGTACATGATTGTTTATAGTGACTTTATTCATATTAACCAAAAACTGGAACAACCTAAATTTCAATCAACAAGCGAGTTGATAATCAAATTGTGATTCGTAGGATGTAATGTTAATAAAGGCAGAAGACTCCCCCACCTGAGTGCCTAGTTCCTTCCAAGTTACAGTCCACCTAAGTGTCCTTACCAGATAGTCATTGTACAAAGACTCCAACTCCTTTCCCCAAAATAAGATCCACCTAATAGTAATAGGGCCTGAGAAGTTCCCTGTGGTGTCCAGGGCAGGTGTTGGGCAGTCTTAACTCATCCAAAATAGGATGTTTTCCTCTCCATGATTCTTTTGAAGTGCCAGATTCAAAACATGCTTTGGAGGGAGGTCTAAATGCAAGAGGGCTCTGCAAACATACACATAGACCTGGGTTCAAATCATAGTTGAGCTGCCTTCATTTTTCAGTCTTCATTGGGAATGGCTTTTTTCACTTCCAAGTTGTTCAGGAAATGTTAATTTACCCTAAACTGTGTCCTAGGGGGCAGTTGTCACACAGGAGTTTCTGTCTCCACCGCCAGCTGTGTTGTTGGCTTTCTTCCCTGAATCTGCCAAGGCTGGATTCTTCTGATGCCAAATGTGAACTGGTGACACAAACTTCTAGGAACTGTGAGAGTAAACCGCCCTTCCCCATAGCTGCAGGGCATCTACCTTTGCTCTTCTTAGGTGAGTGGGTAAATTTCCCTTTTCTCACAGCAGTTCTTTCTTCCTGGTAAGATAAGAGGGAGGGAAGCACAGTGTGTTGGGTATAGTGGGGAAAATGAGTGTAGGGGCTCCAACCAGAGGGTATCAGTAAACAATGGGGTGAGAACTTTTGCTGGGGAGAGAGGAAGGAGGGAAATCTTCTTTTAAAACAACACTTGGATGCATTCCTTTGTTAATCACTTAATTGCAGTCCTGCTCTCTGCAAGGGACTGCCAGTCCCGTCATGTAGGGGACAGTGGTGACAGTCCGGGGAAGGAGACAAGATCCCAAGGGGAAAGAAAGTACAGGGTTGAGGGAGGCATCACCCAGAGACCTGAACCCCAAACTCTGATGCTGCGTCACCCCTCAGGACACCCACATCCCCTCTGTGCTGAGGTCGACACAGATCTCTGGGCTGAGTGAGTGTTGGCTTGGGGCTCTGTGGCCTTCCTTCTTCCCAGCTTGTGGGAAGCTGTTTTTGGGGGGTCGTGGGGCGGGTGCAGGCTTTGGCCAGCACAGGCGGCTCCCCGCTAAATTACAGTGACGAGGTGGGACACACAAAAGATCGAAATCTTTTTTTAATAAAAACAAAACCAAACTCCGGCCCCAAGCCCCTGGGCTGCTGAATGGCCATGGCTTCCTGTCAGGATTAGCTGGGCTGCCCGGGCCTGTGCGCGCTGCTTTCTCCTCAGGAAATACCTTCAGTGAGCCCTGGTGGGGTCCCCATGGCAACGCGCGCGGGGACCTGCTGGCAGAGGCCATTCAGCCGCCATTGTTCCCTGGCCCCTTTGTTGGGAGCTTTATTGCTGCCCCTCTGGCAAACACAGCAGTTTGCACCGTTTTGTCAGGCTGAATGTGGAGTTTTTACATTTTAATGGGCTCTTCTGGCAGCGGCCCATTTGCATGCAAAATGTTCCTTCTTACTCTTTTCTCTTTTCTATTTTTTTTAAAGCCCTGCTCCAAATCCCCTGGGTCAGGGACTGGTGGACACTGCTGGGTCTGGGTGTCAGGCCCTGCTAATTGATTTGGGGTTCCTGTCTCCTTCCACACCTACCTATGCTCCCCACTTCTGCAGCTGTCCTTTTATCTTGGCGACTCTGTGAGCTCAGGGGATCACGTATCCTCAAGGTTCCCTCTTTTCACCCAAACCCTTGTAGGGTGATAGCTGTGACCAGGATTTTAGGGAGATTCTCCTTGGGGAGATTCTCTGCTCTGACCTGGTCTTGCCAGATGAAAGTAAGTTTTCAGTTCCATTTCAAAGCCAAAATAATGTAATAAAAACCTCTGCAGAGGGCCCCCAGAGTCCCGCTGTGCTGTTCTGTGTTCCTTTTAAGTTGCTTTCAAAGCCACTCCAGTTCCTCCCCTACCCACAATTGCCCCCTCATTTATCTCTGGGGTGTTTGTGCCAAGACTGTAAACATTCCTAGACCACCAGTTCCCCCAGTTGCTGAAGAAGGTGGCTTATCTCCCTAAGTTTCTTAACCCAGAAATCCAAAATCAAAAAGATTCCATAGGGATGAAATCTTCACCCAAGGATGTCATGCTAATGAATGATGCCTGGATTTTGTTGGGGCCAGTTATTGAAGCCCCAGACTCTTTGGGGTATAGAAGGTAGGGCAGATGAGACAAATTCTCAGGGTCCAGCACAAGATAAAGCCATGAACATTTTTAGGTCTCTGATAAGACTGGTGGAGAATGGAGGAGATAAGACTGGTAGAGAATGGAGGAGAACGTAGATGGGCAAGTCTCAGAAGAGTGAGTTTTAAGGTCTAGGGAAGTGATGGAGATGATCTTGGAAAGAGAGGAAGAAACGGGCATTTTAGGAGAAGCCACTTCTTGAGTGGGGGACAGCAAAATCCAAGGGGCAGAGAGGGAAGGCTGTTGACAGGCTCAAGATTCTGAAGGAGGAAATAGCCCAGGGCTGTCCCGGAATGTGGGGACAAGAGGCAGATCTAGAGCGGTTGGGTCTTGAAGGGCCTGGGAAGGGTTGACTATCCCCTTTGCCTAATGTTCTTAATCTTCTCGGTGGGTCATCAGAGGTCATCAGCTGTAAGCTGTAATCAAGGGTGAGGGGCTCATTCTTGATTACAGAGAAGAGAGAAGGTGTCCAGTGACTGATGGGGATTGAGCCAAAGACAGAGGGCCAGGGAGGCAGGGCAAACTATCTCCCTGTGGTCCAGGCTGTACAGCCCTCACACCATCTCACATGCTGTGACAGTGTTTGCTGGAACAGGTGCTGGAAGAGAAGCCAGATACTGTGTGGAGGAACCCAGGACCCAGCAGACCCGCCTCCAGAGTTCATGCTTGTCCCTGTGTTATGACATTGGGAGCATCTCTCCAGCTCCAAGTTTTCTCATGTTAAACTGGGAAGAGCATGAGTAACGAGAACATGAATGAACAGGCCTTGTGAAGCTTCGAGCGCAATAACAAAACAGTCGCTCTTAGTAGTCCTCTGTCTATCACGGTCACAGTGTCACTCCCCCTCTCCATTATCTTACCTGCCACATGTGGACAGTCATATCAGCTGGACATCAAAGGGCAGACGAGCAGGGACAAGAGAGTGCATCTTATAAGTTTAAAATGTTCACCTGGGCTGGGCGTGGTGACTTATACCTGTAATCCCAGTACTTTGGGAGACCAAGGTGGGAGAATTACTTGAGCCCAAGAGTTCGAGACCAGCCTGGGCAACATAGCGAGCCCTGGTCGCTACAAAAATAAATTTAAAAAATTAGGTGAGTGTGGTGGTATGCGCCTACAGTCCCAGCTACTCGAGATGCTGAGGTGGATCGCCTGAGCCCAGGAGGTCGAGGCTGCCATGAGCCGTGATGGTCATGATTAGAGAAGTTAGGCAGCAAAGAGGCAGAGAAGGTAGAAGCTGCTTCACCAAGTGGTAGTGCAGGGCTCTGGATGTGTGTGGATTCTGGAGAACCAGGCCACCAGAGTTTGAGTCCCAGCTCTACCACTCACTACTTAGGTGGGCCGCCTTGGACAAATTCGAACCTCTCTGTGCCTCCGTTTCCCTGTCTGTGAAATGAGAATAACAATAATACCTTCTTCACAGGGTTGTTGTGGATTCAGTGTGTTGGCATGCAGTAAGCTTCTGTGTTCATAGGATGGAGATGACAGTATCAACCTCATAGGGTTGCTGCGAGGATGAAATGACATGGTCTGTGTTAAAAGCTTAGTACACAGCCAGGTGCAGTGGCTTATACCAGTAATCTCAGCACACTGGGAGGCTGAGGTGGAAGGATTGCTTGAGCTCGGAGTTCGAGACCAACCTGGGCAACACAGCGAGATCTCATTGCTACAAAAAAGAAATAAATATGCCTGAGCCCGCGGGTTCGAGACCTGCCTAGGCAACTTGGCGAGACCTCATCTCTACGATAAATCAAAAAATTAGCCGGGCGTGGTAGCGCACACCTGTAGTTCCAGCTACTTGGAAGGCTGAGGTGGAAGGATCGCCAGAGCCCAGCAGGTCGAGGCTGCGGTGGCCAGAAGCGGCCACTGCACTCCAGTCTGGGTGACGTAGTGAGACTCCAACTCAAATAAATAAATAAATAAATAATACATAAATGAAACGCTCTGTACGGTATATGGGATATAGTGAGCATGCTGTAAATACTGGCCAGTGTTAGTGTTGCTGTTTACACAATTGTTTAAGGACCCCTAGATCATATATAGGAAGGCATATGGCACGTTACGGTGCTACGCAGATATGTTGTTGTTCTTCCCTGGGTTCCTGTTAAACTGTGGGGCTTGGGGATGGATAACTTCCAGACCACATTGGCTGCTGTGAACCAGGTCTGGTAAAGTGGTATTTCAAAATACATTTCCAGGTGTATCTGTTCATGTGGCGTGAATAGCCTGCATTCACAGTCTCTGCAGGGAGATGCGCACCCTGGGACATCAGTGGTGACTCTATCCCCCACCTTCCAAGTTGAACCCATTATTTTTTTTTTTTACTCTTTTCTACCATGAACCTGTTCCAGGCAGGCCAGTTTTCCATATCTCCTGTTTCCCCTCAGACCAAGGCAGAGCCCTGCTCATAAGCACCCCAGTCTCTTCTGCTCCCCCAGAGTTTTCATTCCCTATCTAAATCCTATATTTGCTCTCCTGCCCCTTCCCTATAATTTTGTCCGACCCCCACTCTGCCCACCAAGACTTCCTTTACACTTTATAACTTAAGAGCTTGTGCTGTGATCTCTACAAAAAAATCAAAAAATTAGCTAGATGTGGTGGCACATGCCAGAGACTGAGGTGGAAGGGTTGCCTGAGCCCAGAAGGGAGAGGGTGCAGTGAGCCGTGACTGTGCCAGCACTCCAGTCTGGGTGACAGAGTGAGATCCTGGCTCAAAACCTGTGCTGGGCGGCTTGTACTCGGTCCCAAGGGTCTCCAGTTGTCTCACATTGCATTATAAAGTGCCTCATGCATCTCAAGATGCTATGCAAATCTTTTTACCCCTGTTAGGGCAAGACTCACATCTTCGGTGCCTTCGTGTAGCAATGAAACAAAGTTTAGCCCATTTCTTCTTGCACAGTGACAAGGGCTCACAGAGTCACCTAGTGATAGTGATAGCCATTTTGAAGAAAGTTCCCTGTCTTCTTGGATTTTCAGAACCTGGAGGTCTCATCTTCCCCGTAAGAATGACAAGGTGTGTATGGGTTTGAGCCTCCTCATGGCTCCATTTCCTCACCAGTCACAGGGTTCATAGGGCCTGTGACTGGTGAAAGACACGGATTTATCTGATATGATGGACCCAGGGCAGAACTATCGCCTCAGTGACTGTGGGAGATTTCTGACAGATCCTGCCGTAATGCAAAATGCCCCACCTGTCAACTTGTGGGGAGTCCCAAACCTGCAGTATGGGGGGGGCAGCAAGTAGGAGGGAGTGGGACTCAATAGAGTTTCATTACCATTAATCATGTTGGGCAATCACCCCCCAAAGGCCCCATCTTCTGGTGCTCTCACATTGGAGATTAGGTTTCATTATATGAATTTTGAAGAGATAAACATTCAGTCATTAGCAATGATTTAATCGTTTGTTCAGAAAATAATTTACTCACACCTGTAATCCCAGCACTTTGGGAGGCCAAATGGGAGGATTACTTGAGCCCAGGAGTTCAAGACCAGCCTGGGCAACATAGTGAGACCTTATCTCTAAAAAAATAAAGAAATAAAATTTTTGTAAAAAAAGAACATTTATCATGTTCCTGAACTTGAAGACACCATGAGAAAGTCCCTCCCACCCCCGCCTTTCTGGCCTTTCTATCTGCTTCCTTGAGGATTACTGAAAAACATGGGTACCCATGAACTCCTAGTTCCCCTCCAGGGAACACAGAGCCTCCTTAGAGAAGCAGATTGGGTTTAGTGTGTGAATCCCTGTCACTCCCATCAAAGGGGCACTGGATCTAGCCTGCACCGCGTTCTGAGGTTCACCTACTACCCGCCTTACCTAGAAACCTGCCTTGGAAATTAGGTCAACAGCCTGTGCCCTCTAAGGATATGCCATTCAAGCCCTAACTCTGACCTTCCCACTCCCAGTGATGGTAGCTGTGACTCTGTTCCATTGGCACCAAAACAGAGGGTACCTTTTTCCACTAGGCATTGTGAACACACAGTTCTCGGAGTCTGTCACAGTGAACAGCCAGCGTTTCCAGCCTCAGGTGAAGTCACCCTGGAATCCAGATACCAGATGTCCTCCAGACTCCCCCACCTCATCTCTCAGGAAACAAGATGCTGAAAGCCAGTGTTTTGGTTTGCTGCTTTCCTCTCAGCCTCCCATTGTGCATTTGGAGGGCACCTTTGTATCTGATTCCAATTAATCAGGTTCACCAAGAGTTGGAATGTTGGTTTCAAGTGGCTGGGCAATAAAGGGGCTTTATTTCCTTCATCTTTCGTGGCCAGCCCAGTAAAAGTGTCAGGTGGCTCTTCTCTTGCTCGTTGACACCTCATGACAAGTGTAGCCCTGGTCTTGACCAGAGAAAGGCCAGCTCAGGGGAGCCGGAGTGGGGATACAAGAACCTTTCTATTGAGGACATAAGTGGGGGATGCTGAGAAGACCAAAAGAAAAATGAAAAGTGGTGACTTGATTGTTGCGGGTGCCACTAAGCAGGCTGTCTTCCAATCAGCCTCCTTACACTGGACTCCCCAAGGCCAGGGCTGTGCCACTGATGTAGTTGGGCATGGCCCAGTAAACACACAAGCAGTTGGTTCCATCATCTCCTGGAAAAAAGTGCTGCTATCCCAGCTTTGTAAATGGAGATTCTGACACACATCCTAGGCTGGTTTTCAGTTCCTCTGAAAATTAGCTTTTGCTAGATGATAAATTCAGTTCAAGATCATTGAGCATAAGACCTATGTTTCTGCCTTGGCCTGCCAGAGTGCTGAAATTACAGGTGTGAGCCACCCTGTTGACTAAAGAAAAGTTTTAAGCTTTTTTTTTTTTTTGAGTCTCACTCTGTTGTCCAGGCTAGAGTGCAGTGGCACGCTCACAGCCACCCCAGCATGGACCTGCTGGACTCTGGCGATCCTTCCGCCTCTGCTTTTTTTTTTAAGAGACAGGATCTTGCTTTGCTGTCCAGGCTGGTCTTGAACTCCTGTGTTCAAGCAATCCTCTCACTTCAGCCTCCAAAAGTGCTTGAGATGATAGGCATCAGCCACCATGTCCAGCCTTGAGGCTTTTTATAGTTCATGTAGAGGAGTTTTGTTTGCATGTTCTGGTTGGAACATGGGCAGGAACTTATGGATCCTAGCTCCCAGCAGGACCAGCATTCCTTCCCTACTTTCTTTTGGGGGAAATGCCTGGGGGTTATTCTTCTATGTTTTTGTTTTTGGGAGCTACTTTTCTTCTCTGGGACCTGTTCAAACAGGCTTTGTGATGCCAGGGGCTGAGAATTTAAGTTTGCTGTTGACCAACAGCGGGGACAGATCACAGACTGCAAAATATTTAATCAGTGAGGTCATTCGAGGGAAATGAGATTTGATCAATAAGAGTGTCTGCTCTTTTCCTTAGGGTAGGAGTCTTAACTGCTTTGCTTCTACCTTCATTTGGCAAAACCACAAACCATTAAAAATGGAAAGAATAACTTTTTCTAGGACCCACAAAAGCTTATTTTTAATCAGTTGTGTGGTCTGCTCACCTTTGTGGTATTCCCCTTGACCGGATTCACGAAAATAAGCATGTGCAGTTTAGTGGCTTTGGAACCCTTTAAAGCAGCCCTGCCCCCATCTGATGACTCTTAACTAAGACCTAGGGTTGTTGTGGGTACAGGCAACCTTGGCTCCCTGACTCCTCTGAGGAAAACCAGTCTCTGGTGCCTTCTGGTGCTTGTGACACCCATTTTCTTTTTTCTTTTATTCTTTTTTTTTTTTTTTTTTGAGTCAAGGTCTCACTCTGTTGTCCTGGCTAGAGTACAGTGGCACAATCATGGCTCACCACAGCCTCAAACTCCTGGGCTAAAGCAAACCTCCTGCCTCAGCCTACCAAGTAGCTAGGACTATAGGCACACACCACCTATGTAGAGGCGAGGTCTCGCTTATGTTACCCAGACTGGTCTCAAACTCCTGGCTTCAAGTGATTCTCCTGCCTCAGCCTCCCAAAGTGCTAGGATTATAGGCTTGAGCCACCATGCCTGCAGGTTTGTAATGGAAACCTGTTGAACACTTCAGAAAGACCCTCAATGAAATGAGAGAAGGTGGAGGAGGACAGGGGGTTTGCAAAGGAAGACAGTAGAACAACAAACTCTTGTGAGATGGGACATGTGTCATTTACTCAGCAAGCATTTGTTAAGCAACTTGGGTGCCAGGAATTGTACTAGGATGTAAAGGTAGCTATGACATCCCCACACTCAGGACTCAGTGGAAAAAGGGGACTGTCTGTCCATTGGGACAAGTGTGAGGGAGGGCGTGTAACTCAAAACAGACTGGGAGTCAGAACTGGTGTTCAGGAGGAGTCACCAGCTAGGCTGAGACAGTGGTGAGAACCAAGCAGGCACTGAGGGAGAGCATGTTGTGTTTCAGGGCCTCATGCATGGGAGCCTGCAAGTCATTCCACATGAGCCTCTTAGGGCAGACAGGTGGTGAGAAATGAGACCTCTTCAAGGCAGCAGGCAGAAGTCGGGTGGTAGGTGTGACAGGCACCAGTGCATTCTGCTGATGGAAGAAAATGCCCAGGGTATGTTTGAACATCCTAAAAGGAAATAGAAACTTCATTTTTCCCTCAAGAGTGTGGGGGATGGAGGGCTGTTCAAGAAATGGATGACAGCCCAGGACAGAGGACTCAGGTGTATCTGGGGCACAGGCCCTCCTGGACCCATGTGTGGGGAGGTGTTGGTCAGGAGGAGGGTGGGTTCCCTTGGCAGTGTCAAATCTTTTGAACTGCACCCCTGGGCCAGTCCAGTGCTGCCACTTGGGACAGAGAATGAATGGGGGAAGGGAGAGTGGGTGGTGGGGGCTTGAGAGGGTAAGCTCGGGCAGAGGGACGAGGAGAAAGGAGCTTTGTGTGTGACAGCGTCTTCTGCCAGAGCAAGTGTGAGTCTGTGGCAGCTGTGGACTCCGATCCTATTATAGTCAACAGCTCCAAATCCTCTGGCCTGACACCTGTTAGTGCGAAGTTCCCCCGAGCTGACCTCTCCTTGGGCCGTCCCTCCCACATGTGCATCTGACATGGGGTGGGGGACAGCCCCACCCTTGCCAAGTCACATGAACCCCCTTCAGCCCTCAGTTGACAAACTGCTGTCTCTGGACTCGGGTGGGGTTTTGAAAGGCGGGGTGTGTTGAGCTGTTGCTAGGGAAGGGATGAGGCTGGCTTAGCCTAAAGGACATGGGTGTCCCTCTGGGAAGTGGCTGTTCTTGGCAAAGAACTGAGCATGTGGGGAGGAGACACCCTGAACACAGAGAAGCCTGGGCTGGGTGGGGGAGAGCACGACCTTCCCCGCTAGGATGGAGGGAAGTAGAATGTGATCTATCTGCTTAATGCTGCTGCAGCTGCTTCCTAACTTCACCTCTTTCTTCTTTTGACTTCTGGAGGAGTGGGGTGGAGAAGAGATGGGCTGCCCAGGTAGCCATTCCCTGACTGACCCATCCTCAACTCCCACCTCCCTGCTCTGTAGCCTCCAGTAAGTGATGCGGGACGTTCCCGTGTACAGCTCACATAATTCCCTCGCGTAATTCCCTTTGTCTCTCCCTCCTCCCCTCTTCCTCTCTCCTCTACTGCCCTTGCTTCCTCTTCCCGACCCCGGTGGTGGCTGCAGCCCAGCCCTGGGGAGCCCCTGTGGAAGTGGAGTCCTTCCTGGTCCACCCTGGTGACCTGCTGCAGCTCCGCTGCCGGCTGCGTGACGATGTGCAGAGCATCAACTGGCTGCGGGACGGGGTGCAGCTGGTGGAAAGCAACCGTACCCGCATCACAGGCGAGGAGGTGGAGGTGCGGGACTCCGGGCCCGCCGACTCCGGCCTCTACGCTTGTGTGACCAGCAGCCCCTCAGGCAGTGACACCACCTACTTCTCCGTCAATGTCTCAGGTTGGTAGCAAAATCCTGCCCTCGCCCTCCACCTAGATCTCCCCCCCAATCCTCTCTGTGAGTTTCAGGGGAAGTGACCCTCCTCCCCTTCCATGATCTGTCCCCACTCTGCTTCAGAAGCTGCTGCCCACTAACCTTGCACCCTGCCCGCCGCGTGGCTTAGCTCATGGGGACCAGGCGGGACGCCTCCAAGATCTTTTCATACCACAGCTTGTCCAGACCTCCAGGAGGCTCAGTGGGGCAGGGCCAGCCCATCACTCCCTTGCTATCTGGACTTGGTTCTCAGCCTAGTGGGTAGAGCCCCAGAACATGGGCCTAGGCCCCTGCTGTGATGGGGAAGGACCCACGTGTGCTGCCACATTCACAGGCTTTATGGAGAACATTTGCCCTCCAGCTTCCGGAGCTGTCAGGGCAGCCAGGGAACCCTACAGCTTGATGACTTAGGGAACCTGGCATTTCAGAATGCGACTTTCACAAAACTAGGATTCAAGGAAGCAGTGCTGAAATTTTCTTTATGCCATTTGTGCACCCCAGGGTGCAGGCTTGGTACCAGATACCCAGAAGTGCTGGAAGGACTGGAGAAAGACCTGGTATGCACCCTGCGGGAGGACCACACATGTGTCAAGCCTGTTCTTACGAAGGGTAGAGACTTGTTGGGGAGATGATGGTAACTGCAGGCTGGGTGGTAGGCGCCCTGTCTGCTCTGGGTAAGGAAGGCAGCCCCCAAACCTCAGCAGACACATGCGAGAAACATTCTGCCTGCCGGTTGTTCAGCCCGTGCCTTTGGAAATAGTGTCAAACCACAGTGTACTTCGGTCTGCCTGGGCTTCCCAGTGGTTGGCGACCCAAAGAGTACAGGCTCCTGGCTGTTGGCTCTGAGACCCAGAGCATCCAATGGCACCATGGCTTGAGGGAGAGCCTCTGAATGCAGGGTGGAATTAAGTTAAAGAAGAACAACTGACCCTGATGGAACCACCCAGCATGAAGGCTTTTGGGTGGAGGGGCAGTGCCTTGAAGAGGAAGGGATAAGCACCAGAACATGCAGTTCTTTTGTTTTATTTATTTATTTATTTAGAGTCGTAGTCTCACCCTGTTGCCCAGGCGAGGGTGCAGTGGCACACTCACAGCCACCCCAGAGTTGACCTGCTGGGTTTAGGTGATCTTCCCACCTCGGTCTTTCAATTAGCTGGAGCCACAGGCATGTGCTACCACACCCAGCTGCTTTTTTGATTTATTGTGGAGACGAGGTCTTCCCAGGTTGCCCAGACTGGTCTCGAACACCCAGGCTCAGACAGTCCTCTCGCCTCTGCCTCCCAAAGTGCTGGGTTTACAGGCTGAGCCACCACACCCAGCCTGTTTTATTTTTTTAGTTGGGGTCTCAATCTGTCACCCAGACTGGGATGCATTGCCACAATCATAGCCCACCTCAGCCTCAGCCTGCTGGGCTGAGGTGATGCTTCCTCAGCCTCCTGAGTAGCTGGGACTACAGGTGTGTCACCATGCCTGTCTAATTTTTTGATTTTTTTTTTTTTTTTTGGTAGAGACAAGGTCTTGCTATGTTGCCCAGGCTGACATCAAACTCCTGGACTCAGGCAGTCCTCCCACCTTGACCTCCTGAAGTGCTGGGATTATAGGTGTGAGTCACCATGGCTAACCAGCATGCAGTTATTAAATAGTTTCTATCCCACCAAGAGATTCTCACTGAGGGGAACATGGGACTGGGAATCCTTATGGGGAAGGGTGTCCGTGTTCATCTATAGCTTGCACTATCAATGGGGTAACGTATGGATGGAAACCTGGGGGTCCCTTGGAGGAACCTCAGTGTCCCTTCTCCTTCCCGTAGATGCCCTCCCCTCCTCGGAGGACGACGATGACGATGATGACTCCTCTTCAGAGGAGAAAGAGACTGATAACACCAAACCAAACCGTATGCGTGAGACACTGTTTCCTACCTTACTGCCCTTTGGGCCTGGGGAGTTGACTTAAGAGGGAAGGAGGTTGAGGGGAAAGAGGAGGAGAAGGCACATGGTTACGGGGTCACGGTGCTCACGGTGCCTGTTCTGATAAGGGCCGCAGGGCTCGCAGGTATTGGGCGATGGGCAGGGTCCCTGCAGATCCTGGCCTGCATCCTTGCTCCCAGGCCTGATCAGCCGCTCCCCTGCCCCCGCTTGTCTCTCTTGGCTTTCCCCGGGCAGCCGTAGCTCCATATTGGACATCTCCAGAAAAGATGGAAAAGAAATTGCACGCAGTGCCTGCTGCTAAGACAGTGAAGTTCAAATGCCCTTCCAGTGGGACACCTAACCCCACACTGCGCTGGCTGAAAAATGGCAAGGAATTCAAACCTGACCACAGGATCGGAGGCTACAAGGTACATGTGTAATATAAAAGTTGGAATAAGAGGAAGGGGAGAAGCTAAGTTAGAAAATCCTTATTGTGTGCTTTTATTTATTTATTTTATTTTACTTTATTTTGAGTTGGACTCACTCTATTGCCTAGGCTGGAATGCAGTGGCATGCTCACGGCCACCACAGCCTCGACCTGTTGGACTCAGGCTATTCTTCTGCCTCAGTCTCCCAAGTAGCTGGAACTACAGGTGCACGCCACCATGCTTGGTTAACTTTTTGATTGATTGTAGAGACAAGGTCTCGCCAAGTTGCCCAGGCTGGTCTTGAACTCCTGAGCTCAGGCAATCTTCTTACCTTGGCCTCCCAAAGTGCTAGGATTACAGGCTTGAGCCACTGTGACCAGTCTATCGTATGTTTTTAATTGTTTTAAATCATGCTTCCTAACGTACAGGTAACACATGAACTTTTTTTTTCTTGGGTACCTGCATAATAAACATTTGTATACCTAATGCTGAATTATACCCCACATCTTAAAAATTTTTTTTCTTAAAGAACTCAGAGTGCCTTTTCTTTTTTTTTTTTTTTTTTAACCATGATCATAAACAGGATGATATACAAGAGAATACAAATGGGTTCTCTCTCTACACACCCACAATTAATTTAAAACAATTTTAAGTACGAAAAATGCAAATAAAGTTTAGAAAATATTTTCAGTCCTTTTTCTGTATATGTGGCTTTTACATAGTTGATCACATCGCATATATAATTTCTTGTCATTTGTTGACATAATAATATGAGTCTTTTCCTGTTCTATTTCAAGCATGAGTGTTTGAAAGATAATTTTTCATGACTGCATAATATTTTGTTATAAAAATGTCCCATAACTTAATGAACTATTTTGTGACATTAGGTGTTTTCTAGTTTTTCAGAGTTATAAATGTTGCAATGAATATCTTCATCAGCATTTTTTAATGTGTTTTTTAAGGACAGATTGCTAGAAGTGAAATTACTAAGTCAAAGGGTATATGCATTTTTTAAACCTTTGCATAGTATCCAATTAGTTTCTTAAAAGGGAAAATTATTTTACCCTCCCATAGCATAGCATGAGGAAGACAAATTCACTATACCTTTGTTAACTAATTCGATAGATGAAAATACAGAGCCAAGCCGGACTCGGTGGCTCAGCCTGTAATCCCGCGCCTTGGGAGGCTGAGGTGAGTGGATTGCCTGAGCCTGTGGGTTTGAGACCCGCTGGGCAACTTGGTGAGACCTCATCTCTACAATAAATCAAAAAATTAGCCGGGTGTAGTAGCGCACGCCTGTAATTCCAGCTACTTGGAAGGCTGAGGCGGAAGGATGGCCGGAGCCCAGCAGGTCGAGTCTGCGGTGGTCGGGAGCGGCCACTGCACTCCAGTCTGGGTGACAGAGTGAGACTCCAACTCAAAAAAAAAAAAGAAAGAAAGAAAGAAAATACAGGGCCAGATGTGGTGGCTTACTTTAGGAGGCGAGGTGAGAGGATTGCCTGAGCTCAGGAGTACAAGACCAGCCTGGGCAACTTAGTGAGACCTCATCTCTACAATAAATTAAAAAATTAGCCAGGTATGGTGACTCACACCTGTAGTTCTAGCTACTTGAAAGGCTGAGATGGAAGGATTGCCTGAGACCAGCAGGTCAAGGCTACAGTGGCTGTGAGCGTACTACTGCACTCCAGCCTGGGCAACAGAGCGAGATTCCGACTCAAAAAAAAAAAAAGAAAGAAAATACGGTAGTTCCCCCCTCAATCCATGGTTTTGCTATCCATGAGTTCAGTTACCCACCGTCAACCGAGGACTGTAAATAGGTGAGTACAGTAAAGTAGATGTTTTGAAAGAGAGAGACTACATTCACTGAGTTTTATTACAGTATATTTTTATAATTATTCTATTTTATAATTAGTTATATTGTTAATCTCTTGCTGTGCCAAATGTATAAATTAAATTTATTATATGTATGTCTATGTAAGAAAAATTAGTACTGTGTATAGGTTTTAGTGCTATCTACAGTTTCTGGCATCCACTGGGGGTATTGGAACATAATCCCCCATAGATAAGGGGGGATGACTGAATTTCATTATTCTCTTGTGTATAATTTTTCTTATTAAAAAAGTTAGACTTTTCCCTTTTTTTTTTTTTGAGTTGGGGTCTCACTCTGTCACCTAGACTGACGTGCATTGGCACAATCACCGCTCGCCACAACCTCGACCTCCTGGGCTCAGGCATTCTTTCCGCCTCAGCCTCCTGAGTAGCTGGGACTACAGGCAGGCGCCACTACACCTAGCTAACTTTTTTAATTTTTTTGTAGAGACAGAGTTTCGCTATATTGCCTAGACCAGCCTCGAACTCTGTCTCCTGCGCTCAAGCAGTCCTCCTGCCTTGGTCTCCCAAAGTGCTGGGATTACAGACGTGAGCCACTGTGCCCAGCAATTTTCACATTAATAAGCAGTTTTCATTTCCTCTTGTATAAATGGTCTGTGGTGTCTTTTGCGCATTTATATTTTCTTCCTTGTAATCCATCTTTAATCTCTCTGATCTCCTTACCAGCCCGATTTTTTCTTCTCATCTCACCTTGCTTCTCTTTTCTCTTTAATCATGCATAAGAAAAGAATCAGAAAAAATAGGGAAATATGTTAAACTCATTCACCAAGTACTTACTGTATAGAGTGCACCGTCCTTCAGATGGTGTAAGACAGCATTCCTGCTCATAAACATTTTCCAATCTGAGAGGTCAGATGTCCACGAGCAGCTGTCGTAAAGAACAGGCTGTGATCAATGCTTCAGTAGACGGGGTGAGAGCAGTTCTGACTGGAGGTTGGGCATGGGGAGATGGTTTTTGAAATGAGCTGTCAAGGGCAGCTGGGCCAGCCTCTCAGCAGGAGAACCAGCTCCTGTGGACAGAGGTGCAGGGTTGGGAAGGCTCCTGGTGTCATTGGGAGAATTTGCAGAAGGTTCATTTGTCCAGATCACAGATGGCCTTGAACGCTATGATGGAGACTTCCAGAACTCTCATATCTGTCCACCAGCTTACCCGATGTGTTCTTTCTGCTTGTGAGTGAGCTGGGGGGCAGTCTGTACCCTTTCCTGGCTGGCAGTACAGCTGGGGCTGTGTGCTGCATGTGCTGATGTGGAGGGGCCAGCACCATGAGGTGCCAACACTGCTGTGTGGCTTCTGCCTGCGTTTCCCCCTAGACCCTCAATGGCATCCTGTTGTGTGTTTTCCCTCAGGTCCGCTATGCTACCTGGAGCATCATAATGGACTCTGTGGTACCCTCTGACAAGGGCAACTATACCTGCATCGTGGAGAACGAGTATGGCAGCATCAACCACACCTATCAGCTCGACGTTGTAGGTAAGAATGCCGAGGGGGCAGAAGGAGTGAGCCGTGAAGACCAGGCTTCTGATGGGTGGAGTCAGGAAAGCAGTTGGCACGTGTCACCTTAAGCAGCTCACTTGTCCCTTTTGAACCTCACTTTTTTTCTTCAAGTCAGGGTCTTACTCTGTTGCCCAGGCTGGAATGCCGTGGCATGATCACGGCTCAACCTTCTGGGCTCAAGTGATCCTCCTACCTCAGCCTCCTGAGTAACTGAGACTACAGACATGTGCCACCACTCCCAGCTAATTTTTTATTTGTAGAGACGAGATCTTGCTGTGTTGTTCAGACTTGTCTCAATTTCTGGGTCCAAGTGATCCTCCTACCTCAGCCTCCCAAGTGGCTGGGACTACAAGTGCACACCACTATACCTGGCTAATTTTTTTTATTTTTTGTAGAGATGAGGTTTTTCCATGTTGTTCAGGCTGGTTTCAAACTTCTGGACTCAAACAATCCTCTTACCATGGCCTCCTAAAGTGCTGGGATTACAAGCATGAGCCACCATGCCTAGCCTTAAAGCTCACCTTTTTTTTCTTATGTGTAAAATAGTGGTGATGTTCTGACAGTAACACATCTCAAAGCTGTCTGTCTCTGTGATATGGGAGGTGAGCAAATAGTCTGTCCTGAAGGAGGTGGCTGGTGTTATGGGAGCAGTTGCTTAGTGGATGCCAGTAATGTCCCAGTTTCTCTCTCTTTTTTTTTTTTTTTGAGTTGGGATCTCACTCATTCACCCAGGCTGGAGTGCAGTGGCATGCTTACAGCCACCCCAGTATCAACCTTCTGTGTTTCAGTGATCCTTCCGCCTCAGCCTTCCAGGTAGCCCAGACTACAGATGTGCACTACCACGCCCAGCTATTTTTTATTTTATTATAGAGATGAGGTCTCACCAAGTTGCCCGGGCTGGTCTCGAACCGGCGGGCTCAGGCAATCCACTTGCTTCAGCCTCCCAAAGTGTTGGGATTACAGGCTGAGCCACTGAGCCTGGCCTGTCCCAGGTTCTTAAATACTTCCCTGTAACACTCATGGCACCCTTACAAGGTGGACACTGATAGTCTAGCTCTATAGGAGAGCACAGACACAGGCTCAGAGAGGTCAAAGGCCCATGCCATCTTTGGGGCATCATGGGAGACTCTGGGAAGAACATGGAGTCTCTGGAGGCTGTTGTAGAAGTTCTGGATCTCATTCCCAAGAGATCCTAAGGTGCGAGTCTCACTGCCAGCATTCTGTCTTGGTTTTGATGATAGGATCTAAAGGGGAGATTGTGATCCAGTAGGTATGGGGTAGGGTCCAAGATTTTGCATTTCTTTTTTTTTTTTGGAGTCAGAGTCTCACTCTGTCACCCAGACTGGAGTGCAGTGAATAGCATGCTCCTGGCCACCACAGCCTCGACCTACTGGGCCAGGTGATCCTTTTGCCTCAGCCTTCCAAATAACTGGAACCACAGGCGTGTGCCACCACACCCAGCTAATTTTTTGTTTGTTTGTTTGTTTATTGTAGAGACAAGGTCTTGCTGGGCTCATCTCAAACCCGTGGGCTCAGGCAATCCTCTCATCTCCACCTCCCAAAGTGCTGGGATTACCGGCATAAGCCTCTGCACTGGTGGATTCTGCATTTCTTGTACCATTTTTTTTTTTTTGAGTTAGAATCTCACTCTGTTGCCCAGGCTGGAGTGCAGTGGCATGCCTACCACAACCTCAACCTGCTGGGCTCTGGCGATCCTTTTGCCTCAGCCTTCCAAGTAGCTGGAACTATAAGTGCATGCTACCATGCCTGGCTAATTTTTTATTTATTGTAGAGATGAGGTCTCGCTAAGTTGCCTGGGCTGATCTTGAACCTTCAGGCTCAGGCAATCCACTCTCCTTGGCCTCCCAAAGTGCTGGGATTATAGGCTGAACCACCGAACCCGGCCCAGATTCTACATTTCTGGGTAGAAAGGTGATGCTGGTGCCACGGCTCCTGGACCTTACTTTGAACAGCAGGAGTCTAAGTGTCTCTGGTTTTAGTTATGGAGAAGTAGCCTATGCCAAGGTCTGGGGTATGTCTGAGTTATAGGGTTCTCCACTGAGAGATTTTTATTTACCATGCCTGTAAATATGGATGCACTGCCTTTGGGAGGAAGTACCCGATGACTGAGGGCCTAAAGAGAGACTGTCCCTTTTCCCAGCTCAGATTTGAGGGTCTGAGGTTCAGCCCAGGGATACTATAGGAGGAGCTTGCCTCTCTCTAACCAGATCCAGGCCATGTGGAATCTGATGAGCCTTTCCTCTCCTTGTTCCATAGAGCGGTCCCCTCACCGGCCCATCCTACAGGCAGGGTTGCCAGCCAACAAGACAGTAGCACTGGGCAGTAACGTGGAATTCATGTGTAAGGTGTACAGTGATCCACAACCTCACATCCAGTGGCTAAAGCACATCGAGGTGAATGGGAGCAAGATTGGTCCGGACAACCTGCCTTATGTTCAGATCTTGAAGGTAATCTTGGCCCCAGTCTTGAGGGCCACTGTGCTGGGAAAGAGACCAGTGTCTCTGGGGTCGTGAGTTCCTGTGGGCAGGCTCAGTGCCCGGGATTGGGGCTCACGCTTCACCCTTTAGGTACACACTCCTCCTCAATAGGGATCTAGCCACATTCCCCAGAGCTAGTGACAGAGGTCACAGAGTGGAGGTGAGCTGGGAACAGAGGGCCGGGGCAGTGGGCGATACCGGTTTCTAAAGAGCTTTGAGCAACATGCTGGGCTTTGGGATCAGCTGTTCAAGAAAGGTATTTGAACTCCTGCCTTTTCACTACCTGGACCAAAGTCTTTTCAGTGAGCATTTCCTGGTCTTGGCTCTATGGTCTTCCTGGCAAATGGGGTGAATGATAAGGGCATATCTTACAGAGAGTTGGAAAAACAAATGCCACATGTAAATTCTGAGCAGTATGGGGAGTAATGGCATTTTCTTCCTTTTTCCTCTTACTCCCAGACTTTCATTGTCCCTGAATGCTCCATTAATCCAGGGAAGGTAATTGCCTAAATCTCCAGTGGATCTGACAACAGGAAGTCACCTGAAGCTGGGAAAGTTGTTTCCCTCCTTGTCCCAGAGTTAGACCTGGTCCTCCCCTGTCATGGCTGTCCCAAAGATTTACTGTCCATCCCTTCTCCCCGCTGCCCTTGCTGAAACTGCTCTATAGGAAACTGGCCACTGTCTCTACTCACAGTCCCTGCCCTAGTCCTAGAGGAGTATGTTGCACACAAACAGATCATTCTATTCTAAAAAAGCAGTAATTTTTTAGTAAATTTTTCAATCAAATGCTATGAATTGTGGAAGTCCACTTGTTTTGACCTACTGAAAAGGGAAGGTGATAACTCTCCCTGGACATCTCCCTTGTCTTCACTCCCTGGGCCCACCTGAAAATTATGGGAGCAAAGTGTGGCCGCATCTCAGTGTTTGCCCGGCTGACTGGTGTGTCATTGGTTTGTTCCAGCATTCGGGGATTAATAGCTCGGATGCGGAGGTGCTGACCCTGTTCAATGTGACAGAGGCGCAGAGCGGGGAATATGTGTGTAAGGTTTCCAATTATGTTGGTGAAGCTCACCAGTCTGCGTGGCTCACTGTCACCAGACCTGTGGCAAAAGGTAATGGGAGATGGATGGGACTGTGCTGGGAATGTGTGACATAGGTCCAAGCTGCTGGGGCAGGCGGGAAAGCCGCACCGGACTCTCCCTGTGACCTTCCTGTACTTCTAGTGCCCAGAGCCATGGAAAAATACCCGGCCTGGGAGGCTGGTTTGGTTTGGGGCTGTGTTGGTGTCTGCCAGCTCCCTCTGTGCCTTCTGTGTGCCCCTTGGCTGTGTGTGTCCGTGTGTGGACTCATGGGGACACAATCTGGCTACGTTATGAGTGATACTTCAGACTGAGGTTATGAGTGGTGGGTACCAGAGGGGGTTGAGCATCTCTTCAACACTAGCATTTGCAAGCTATGCCTATATATGTGTCTCTGTGTATGCGTTTGTGTGTGTGTGTGTGTGTGTGTGTGTGTGTGTGTGTCTGTGTCTGTGTCTGCAGTACCCTCCATCCCTTCTGTGTGCACCCTTTGGCTCTCTCTACCTGAAACCAAACAGCCTCTGCCCGCCGGCCCCATTTCTCCATGCTGCTCACCGCCCGCATGCTTGGCTGGGCCAGTGGCTGCCAGCGTCTGGTGAAGGGTCGTAACCAGCCGTCGTCCTCTCAGGTCTGCCGGAGTTCCTCCCTCAGGGTCTCACCCTCTTCCTCTAACAGGTTTCACTGCCTGGTGGTTTTTGTTTGTTCCTTGTTGCAAAGGAGACGCTGGGGAGCATTTCTTCCTCTGGTCCCACCCTCCATCTGTCTCCCTCCCTCCCTTTCTCTGTGTCTCTTAGAGGTCTCATGTCCTGTGCTTGTCCATTTTGCTTCCGTTGTCTCTTCTAGACTGCCGGAGTTAATACCACCGACAAAGAGATGGAAGTGCTTCACTTAAGAAATGTCTCCTTTGAGGACGCAGGGGAGTATACATGCTTGGCGGGTAACTCTATCGGACTCTCCCATCACTCTGCATGGTTGACCGTTCTGGAAGGTATACACTGTAACTTCTCCTCTCGATGTCCTGCCCTGGCCACGGGCACGGGGGGAGCATGCATTGCAGGGCTGGGGAAGACCCAGAGCCAGGAAAGGTAGAGGAAGGGGCTCCTGGCTGCCATGGGTTCTGTCTGCCCTGCCTTTGAGGGCTGAATTCTCTCAGCTCACACAGGAGCTTTCCTGCTTTGCAGGAGCGTGGAGGCCTCCCACCTGTGTCCTGCCTCTGGCTCTGCCCTTGGCCAATGAATGCATGCATGGGGTCTGGATTGAACTTGCAACTGAACTCTCCTCCAGGGCAGGCTCCTTCCATCCTGGGGTCTGCAGCTGCCCCACATCCACTGGGTCCTGAGTGTCTGAGAAGTCTCAAAAAGGGGCCCACTCCTCCCCTCACTGAACGTGGGCACTCAGTCCAGGGGGCTCACTGCTTGCAAGGAACAGCACTAGCCCACCCTTCATTCTGCTGTCCTCTACTTCAGGAGGGTCTGCTAGACAAGCGACCTTGAGCTGCCTTCAGTAAGGCCTGTCCCAGGAGCCGTAGGGGCTTCATGATGCCCCTTTCACCTCTCTGGCTGCAGCCATCTCTCCTGTCCCAAGAGAGGAGGCCTATGTGTTGAGCAGGGAGGGAAGGAGCCTGTAGCCTGTTCAGGGTGGTGGGCTGGTGACCACAGGGCCAGAGTGTGTGGGTGCTGCCTCTAGGAGTGTTCTGCATGTGAGCCTAGGGTGTGGGCGCTACTCTGTTCTTGTTCCTGCTGGTACTGCCCTCTCTCCTCTCCCTCCCCTCTCTGCCCTGCTTGCCCTGCAGGGTCTCAGAATGCCCATGCATGAGGCAGAGAAGCGTTCTGTTTTTATCAGTCCCTGTCTTTGTCCTGTCTGTGCTCCCAGTTTGTTGTCTTCGTTTCTCAACATTGGGAAAAGGAAAAAACAGAAACACTTCTCCCTGTCATCAGCTCTGCTATCTCCTTGTCAGGCCTTGGGATGTTCCCCTCTGGGGTCATGCCTTGTGCCTCTCTGAAAGATTTCTCAGGGGTGCCGCCCCCATGGCTGGTGGGTAGGCTTTAACGGGGAGAGTTGGGAGGAGACCTGTGGAAGGAGGAGGGTCTCCACACATGGGGGTGATGGGGCATGTGGTGAAGCCAGCACCATATGTGTGGGAATGTGAGCCTCCTAGCCTTGTGCTGGTGAGAAGGGTAGATGGGACTGGCTTAGCTACTGTGGCACATAGAATTCACTGGCCCTGCCTTCAAGAACCTCGTGGCTTCTCAGGGACAGAGGACTCAGAAACACATCTGTCCCCAGGTGATGGTACACGCACATAGGGCTGAGGTTCTGCAAGAGAGGGCCAGGGCTCTATGGAGACTGAGAAAGGCACCCAGAAGTGACTTCTCAGCTGGCTCTCCCAGGTTCCCTGGTACCTGTTCAGTCCAGCTGAACAAAGAGGCTGGGGAATGAACGAGGAGGGGACCTATGTGTAGCAAGATGGTCTAGTCCATTCCTCCTATGGGGTTTGAGTCAGTTTAAGAGACGCCTCCAAGGTCACAGGGTGTCTGATTCTCTCAGTGCCAGCATCCCAATCCTCACTAGAACCTGGCGTGGTTTTCCTCCCTAAAAGTTCCCCGGGGAACAAGAGATGGGTGTTGTGATGATTTTCTTATGGAGTGGGGCCCCTCATGGCTAGAACCCCCCAGAGCCTCTAACACCCTGTTCGCACTGACTCAGCCCTGGAAGAGAGGCCTGCGGTGATGACCTCGCCCCTGTACCTGGAGATCATCATCTATTGCACGGGGGCTTTCCTCATCTCCTGCATGGTGGGGTCTGTCATCATCTATAAGATGAAGAGTGGCACCAAGAAGAGTGACTTCCACAGCCAGATGGCCGTGCACAAGCTGGCCAAGAGCATCCCTCTGCGCAGACAGGTAACAGAAAGTAGATGGGGGATTCGCATGCTCAGCACTGCCATCTGTCTGTGCCTCTGGGGCCTTCTCTGGGTCCTTAGCAGCCTGTCCTCTCCACTGGCCCTAATCTGCTGCTTCAGGCTTTATTTCCTGGCTTCTGGACCAGGTGCAATGGAATGGCCTGAACTAAGTGCTCCCGAGTCAGTTTCAAGCTGGTCTAGCCCGTGACTCCCTGGTCCCTCCTTATCCCACTGCACATCCCCTGCTCTCTTGGCATGTGCATTGGAAGTCTTGTCTGGATTGAACGTGCAAGCTGACAGCGTGCACTTAACTGTTCCCAAGGGCCATATGCAGGGAAGAGAAGGGGACTCTCGTCCACCTTTTACCTCCACCCCCCACGGAGGAAATAGGGCAGAAGGTGCAGGCATGTGCAGAAGGGCCTGTTCACTCAGAACCTGGTGCTAATTCTGGAATGTGCTTTGGGAGTTAGGGATCCGTAAGCTAAAGCAGGATTTTCTCAAAGACCTGGGACAAAACTAGAGTTGTTTTGTGAGGATAAGTTACAAAATGTCAAGCCAGAAGAGGTACATTTAACCTGCTCGTTTTCAAGGCGAGTGAAGGCCAGATAGGCTAGTCGGTGGCAGGTATAAGTAAACCCTAAAACTTAGGTCTTTTGGGCTCATGTGGCCTTTGTGCCATTGCATTGGGAAAGGGACATCAGATACACAGAACGTGCCTCTGCTATGGGTGGGAAGCACTGACTAGGAATGGGAAGGAATCAGCCACCCCCTCCTTGCGAGAAGGGTGACCCCACTCTTCCCTGCAGGTGTCTGCTGACTCCAGCGCATCCATGAACTCAGGGGTTCTTTTGGTTCGGCCCTCACGGCTCTCCTCCAGTGGGACCCCCATGCTCGCAGGGGTCTCTGAATATGAGCTTCCTGAAGACCCTCGCTGGGAGCTGCCTCGGGACAGGTGATACTCGGCCTTCCTTGCTTGTTATCCTAAGGGTGAAAGGTGTGTACTGAGACCTAGGGACAAAGGTACAGGAAGTGACTCCTGAACAATCACTTCTGCTTCCTGCTTTCAGTGGGTGGAAGGTGCAGAGGTGGAAATGAGGTGCCTCTCGAGGGCTCAACCTCACCAGCCCCAGCTTATGCCCTCTCTGTTTCCCCCAAGACTGGTCTTAGGCAAACCCCTGGGAGAGGGCTGCTTTGGGCAGGTGGTGCTGGCAGAGGCCATCGGGCTGGACAAGGACAAACCCAACCGTGTGACCAAAGTGGCTGTGAAGATGTTGAAGTGTAAGTGAAGCTTCTGTCCTTGCAAAGACAACTTGTCCCTTTCCAACAAACCATGGGCTCGGGCCAACTAGAACGCCTTCTCTGGTGCCTCATGGCCCACACCGGCCACCCCGATGGCTGAGGGCTACCTGGGAGTGGAGGGGCCTTCTGCAGCCCAAGACTGCTGTTATCTCACCTTGCTCCTTGACATCAACCTGGGCCGTGGTCAGGTGTTATCCTAGACCCCTTTGTCCACCGGTTTTTCTCACCACATCCCCGGTCCGTTTGCTACCATATATGGTAACAATGGCTCCCATGGAGGGAAGGGAAGATTCATTTGAATGGGAACCGGGAGGGAGAAAACCCAGTCCCAGAGAGATGGGCCTCTTTGGGCAGGCTCCTTTCCCTCTCCTCAGCCCTTCCCCTACCTTCCTCCCTTCCACAAGTAAATGAGTCTTCTCCATTCTGTGTAAAGCGGACGCAACAGAGAAAGACCTGTCAGACCTGATCTCAGAAATGGAAATGATGAAGATGATCGGGAAGCACAAGAACATCATCAACCTGCTAGGAGCCTGCACGCAGGAGGGTAGGTGCCCGTGGGCCACCGTCCCGCCCCTTCAGGCTGGGGCTGAGCTGGGGTACCTGACAGGGCCTCTCTCAGCCACGCTTAAGGGGTTCAGGGAGGCCGGTTTAGCAGTGGGTGGAACATAGGTATTTCTCGGGGTCTGGACTGCTGCCTGTTGGCGTTCATCTGAGAACACAGGCACCCCAGCCCACACAGTGTGAACAAGAGCAAGGTCCACCAACTCTTCTCGGGAACTTTCTGGACTATGCCGGGAAGAATTGTTTCCCTGGCTTTCTCTGAATAGTAAAGAGCATTTTCCTGGTTCTCTAACGAAGAGGCAGGAAAGGGGAGGTGAGGCATGGTGTGCCCCTGGGGTGGGCTGTCTGGAGCCGCCTGCCCTGATGGCCTATTCCTCCTTTGCCCCAGGACCTTTGTACGTCATCGTGGAGTATGCCTCCAAGGGCAACCTGCGGGAGTACCTGCAGGCCCGGAGGCCCCCCGGGCTGGAGTACTGTTACAACCCCAGCCACAACCCAGAGGAGCAGCTCTCCTCCAAGGACCTGGTGTCCTGCGCCTATCAGGTGGCCCGGGGCATGGAATACCTCGCCTCCAAGAAGGTGTGGGACCTGAAGGCGCCCCTGGGTGAAGTGGGGTGGGAACAGAGCCCTCCTAGCACTGCAGTCTATGACTTTTCATCCTTGGGTGGAGTTGGGGACATTGAGCACTGTCTGTGCATGCTGTCTTAGCCTCCGGGAACCACAGTCAGAACTACTGTAGCCCAAGCCTTGGGGTCAGACAGGTTGAGGCTCAGATCTGTGTGTTGCCCCTTTCCACACAGCCTCATACAGCAACTTAATATGCCTTCTGTTTCTTCAACTACAAAATAAGAGTACCCATGTTGTAGAATTGCTATGTGGATAAAATGGAATTGTGTCTGTGAGAATGTTGAGGACAATTTGGGGACCGTATATGGCGCTTTCAGTCCCAACCCCGTGTAAATGACCTCATGTGGATGACCCCATCCACGTGGATATGCAGTGCTGGCAGGTGGAGCCTGGGAGCGCTCACCTCTGTAGACTCAGCACAGGTGTGAAAGAGTCCTTTTGGGTGGGGGTTTGCTAAAGTGATGAGAAGCCTGGAGCTAGGAGGTTTGAAAGGGAACGATCAGCAGGCAAAGCAGTGTGGCAGGAGC
Organism: Carlito syrichta; assembly: GCF_000164805.1. Classification (NCBI taxonomy): domain Eukaryota; kingdom Metazoa; phylum Chordata; class Mammalia; order Primates; family Tarsiidae; genus Carlito; species Carlito syrichta. Next base: position 786,964 of record NW_007259238.1, read on the forward strand.
CCTGTGAGGCCAGTCTGTTTGCCAGCCAGCTGCATAATCCGCTGCTAGAGCCTTCAGCCCCCTTACCTTCCTGCCCCATCTCCCCCACCCCACTCTCCCCTTCTCTCTCCACAGTGCATACACCGAGACCTGGCTGCCAGGAATGTCCTGGTGACAGAGGACAACGTGATGAAGATCGCAGACTTTGGCCTAGCCCGGGACATTCACCACATCGACTACTATAAGAAGACAACCAACGTAAGTGCCATTGGGCTGTGTGCGTTGCAAGTCACTTTGCCTGAGAAAGGATGTGGAAGGATGGGCTGAAGACCCACCCCTAGTCCTGTCTGCCCGTGACCCCACTGCCCTGCCCGGGGCCACCCCCAATCACCCATGCTGCTTGCAGGGCCGACTGCCCGTGAAGTGGATGGCACCCGAGGCACTGTTTGACCGGATCTACACCCACCAGAGTGATGTGTGAGTTTGAAATAAGCACATGCCAGGGATATGGGAACGGAGAACTTCAGTACGATAGAGTCCTGCCTCCCCTCTGGGTTGATGACTCTCCTGTCATCTGAGAGAAAAAAACAAAACCTCGTCTGTAGCCATCCACTCTCCTCCTGGATGTTGAGGGCCAAGCTATCCTGCGCATGTCTCTTGGCACTGCCCTTGGAATTCAGGACTTGTGTTGGGGGAAGTTCAGGCTGAGTCCCTGGCATGCAGGAGAGAGGGGGGTGGAGAATCCCAGGTGGCCTGGCTCTGTCCTGAGACCCTGTGGCCCTGCTCATCCACAGGTGGTCTTTTGGAGTGCTCTTGTGGGAGATCTTCACTCTGGGTGGCTCCCCGTATCCTGGCGTGCCTGTGGAGGAGCTTTTCAAGCTGCTAAAGGAGGGTCATCGCATGGACAAGCCCAGTAACTGCACCAATGAGCTGTAAGCCTGAGGCCCCGCGCTGGGCATGGGGCAAGAGCGGGCTGGAGGGGAAGAGGGCTAGATGACAGGGGTGTGTCCCAAGGGGGCGGCCCTTCCTCCCTGACTCTGCACTCCTGCCACAGGTACATGATGATGCGGGACTGCTGGCATGCAGTGCCCTCACAGAGACCCACCTTTAAGCAGCTGGTGGAAGACCTAGACCGCATTGTGGCCTTGACCTCCAACCAGGTGAGGCTGCTGTGCTAGATGCCTGCCCTTGCCACGCATGTGCATCTTCCTGAGCAAACATGCCACAGGGAGGGGCATGCGGCCATCGTTCTCCCTTCTCCCATCACAGGAGTATCTGGACCTGTCCATGCCCCTGGACCAGTACTCACCCAGCTTTCCTGACACCCGGAGCTCTACCTGCTCCTCAGGGGAGGATTCTGTCTTCTCTCATGAGCCATTGCCTGAGGAGCCCTGCTTGCCCCGACATCCGCCCCAGCTTGCCAACGGTGGACTCAAACGGCGCTGACTGCCACCACCATTCCCCTCCCCAGACTCCATCAACTGTACCCCTCACCCACAACTCCCTGCTGGACCCACTGCCTGCCCCTTTCCCCTTCCCTGCTGGCAGGAGCCGGCTGCCTTCCTGGGGCCTTCCTGTGTGGCCTGTCTTCACTCCCTGAGCTCACCTCTTCCTCTCAACCTGCTTGTGAGGGAGGAGCCAAGAGGCAGGTACTCGCTGATGGCCACTTCGTTCCTTCCCACGTGTTGGACCAAGACCCCTCCCTGCCCCCAGGTGTGCCTGGAGGAGTGGGGAGTGGGAGATGAGCAGGCCTGCAGTGAGAGCTCCCTGAGCTTTCCTGCGTTGGTTTTGTACAGTTCACCTGTAAGCCCCTTGAATTCTGGTGGCAGGTGCCTTGTCCTCAGGGCTACAGCGGTAGGGAGGTCAGTGCTTCAGGCCTCAACTGGAAGCAACGTCTGCTCCAGACACATGGTGCCAGTGGCTTATTAATTCCCATACTAATTTGCTTTGCTGACCAAATACCTGGTACCAGAGGATGGTGAGGCAAAGGCTGGGAGCGTGTTGTGGCCCTGGGGCCCAGCCCCAAACTGGGGGCTTTGTACATAGCTATGAAGAAAACACAAAGTGTATAAATCTGAGTATATATTTACATGTCTTTTTAAAAGGGTCGTTACCAGAGATTTACCCATTGGGTAAGATGCTCCTGGTGGCTGGGAGGCATCAGTTGCTATATATTAAAAACAAAGAAAAAAGAAAAAAAAGGAAAATGTTTTTTAAAAGGTCATATATTTTTTGCTACTTTTGCTGTTTTATTTTTTTAAATTATGTTCTAAACCTATTTTCAGTTTAGGTCCCTCAATAAAAATTGCTGCTGCTTCATTTTTATATGGACTGTGTGAAAAGGGAGAGGATGTCTGCTGGAAAGGTGGGACGTGGGCCCTGGGGCTCCCCACAGAGTCCTGGTAACCTTTTCCTTCTAGGTCCTGCACCCAGACCTCGCCATGAACCTCCTACCTTTCCGCTGCTTTGGAAAGGCAGGAAAAGAAGATGTCTGCGTCGTGGGCAGGAACCCCATCCATACACCAGAGGTGCCAGGCAGAGAGCCAAGGCCCCGCAGCCTCGACCGCAGATTGTTTCCTCAGAGGAAACTGGGATGTCTGGTGGGAAGGGTGCCACTTTGGAATAGCCAAGGGGTAGAGCTAAAGTGACTAGGAGCAAAGCAAAGGATTATCCAGCCAGGATCTGCAGAAACCTGGATCTGTGTCTGCCCCTGTGGGCATGGCTTTGCCTGTGCTTCTGAGTGAGGGAAAACGTGTCACTCAAGGCTAGTTTCACGTTCTGGTCCCTTGCTTCATTTTTCTCAACCTACTTTGTTCATTATCCTCCCCCAGACCTTTCTTCCTGTATCCATGTGACCAGGCCACATGTGTCGGGACTGTCACAGATCTTGGTTTCCTCCACCCAGTCCCTCAGGAAAGGGAAAAAAATTCTCTGTATGTTTTTGTGGTTTTGGCTGCTTGGAAATTTATTTCTTCTGCCACCTGCTGGTTATCACAGTGTTCGCCAAGTGGATTCTGGCTCCTGGGCACATCATTGCTCCAACTCATCCTGCGCCTCTGCCTGATGTTAAAACTTCCCTTCTGCTGGGTTACACTGAATACTGAGGAAAGTTCAGTGTGCTTTTGTGTCTGTGGGAAACAGGAGTGATGCTTTCCATGTTCTTTCTGAGCTAGGTATTTGTTGGCAGCTGCTGTGTTGGTCACTATTGTAAAATCCTCTCTGTTTCTCTCTGTAAATATGTAACTGTTAACACATTACAATTTGTGTTTATGTTTAAAGAAGGCATCATTTGGTGAACAGAGCCAGGAAATGAATTTTAGCTCTTAAAAACCATTTGCTTTGAGACCACATAGTGGCGTCTTTCCTTGTAAAACAGTAATGATCATTTCTGCCTCGGAGCAGTGTTGTGTGAATGGATGGAGAATCTGAACAGCTTCATATACCCTTGGGAGAGGGGCTAAAGAAATATAAGGCACTATCATTATTACAGTGATGTCCTTGCGGTTACTACTCAAATCATCCACAAATTTCCCCAAAGACTGAGTTGGCTATCAAATAAAAGATAGTGAAATTGACCTGAGAGAAAATGAAATGGCCATTTTACTTAGATGACCAGATTCAGTCTCTTGAGGAAAGAATCCCGTTTATCTAATGAAGATGTTATGCTGTCAAAGTGCTGAATCTGTCTGGTTTCCTGAGGGTTAAAAGATTAGGGCCTGGGATTGCCTCAGCATTAATCAATACTGCCTTTCCGTCCTTTCTAATTGCCACAGGCTGGGATCATCAGTCCCTTGGCACTGCTAATGTAATGTATTGATCTCAGGTAAGTAAGATTGAATAGCAGATTAAGCTGGAAATCTGTCTCAATGGTGCTGGAGTCACTGTGCTTACGAGCCACCACTGGGTGGAGCCAGCAGACAAAAGTCTGAGTCCACATTAGGTGATGTGCCAACCCACTTTAAGTTACATTAGTCTAATCTTACCTGCTATGTGTATGGGTGGTGAGTGGGAAGCCTTTAGCCCAGGTTTTAGCATTACAGAGCATTGAGTGGCATCACCAATATGGTGTGTAGTTACTTCAGTACAGAATTTGGGTAAGGCAAGTGCAGGGCCCAAGTGCAGGGCCATAGCCATGTGAAGTCTAACATCTCAGCAGCTGGCTTTGAGAAACTACCTAAAATCACACCCAGTGAGATCTTAGCAGCTGGTAGAGCCAAGGCATCTGCATCTGTAGAGAGGAGCAGAGAGCAGGGCTGGGAGAAACTTTGAAGCAACCTGGTGTAGCCTTCCATTCCTCAGCCAAGGAGAGCCCAGGAGAGGGAAGGTTAGCAAGAGCCCAACTGTTAGGAAGACTAGGTCTTGGGGAGGCTTCCTGCTAGGTTGATCTTTCACAGTATTCAGGACCGTGTCTGCTGTACTGCCTCCCCACATGCATTTCTTAGCACACAAAAGTGATAATGTTTCATGAACATGCTGCCAACTAGAGGTTAATTGTCTCTTGTTGCTCCAGGGAGGGCTAGGGGTGAGGTTGCCATGGTGGGAGTATTTACATCCCTAGAATATGCAAATACTACAAATCAGGGTTTTTCCTCCCTCGTCATTTATGAGAACACCACTCAGCATAGGGCCAGATCTAACCATCACTGAACCCACAGTCAAGCACCCTAAGTGATGAGGACAAAGAAACACCCTTGGCTTCTCTGAACTATCACAAGAAAAGGAAGAATGGCCTATCAAGTGGCCTGGCCCCTTGCCCTAACCATTCCCTCTCTGCTCCTAGGGAGGCCTGAGAAGTGAGGAAGCCCAGCAGGGCATGTGACTCATTCAGCTAAAGCAGGATTAATCAAGTCACCTAGCTAATCCCTTACCCACATTTCACACAGATGTGGGCTAATTAAGATAAATACCCATTGTTTTAAAAGTGGGAAAATGTTAGCTGAGGTGAGTGGATTGCCTGAACCCGCAAGTTCGAGACCCGCCTGGGCAACTTGGCAAGACCTCATCTACAATAAATCAAAATGAGCTGGACATGGAAGCACACGCCTGTAGTTGCAGCTACTTGGAAGGCTGAGGCGGAAGGATCAGCGGAACCCTGCTGGAGCCTAGCAGGTCGAGGCTGCGGTGGTTGGGAGCGGCTACTGCACTCCAGTCTGGGCGACAGAGTGAGACTCCAACTCAAAATAAAATAAAATAAAAAGTGGGAAAATGTATTGTGAATCACCTTGCTGGGCCAATAGCAGGACCCATGGAATGCTATATTTGCACAGTAGAGCAAATCCCAGGGGAGCTGGAGTTCATTAGCAGGACATGGCGGGGTGTGTCCTCTGATGAGCAGAGTTAGGAAGCATTTTATTTATTTTATTTATTTATTTTTTGAGTTGGAGTCTCTGTCCCCCAGACTGGAATGCAGTGGCTGCTCCCGGCCACTGCAGCCTCGACCTGCTGGGCTCCGGTGATCCTTCTGCCTCAGCCTTCCAAGTAGCTGGAACTACAGGTGCATGCTACCATGCCCGGCTCATTTTGATTTATTGTAGAGATGAGGTCTTGTCAAGTTGCCCAGGCAGGTCTCGAACTCACGGACTCAGGCAATCCACTCACCTCAGCCTCCCAAAGGCGCGGGATTACAGGCTGAGCCACCTAGCCCGGCTAGGAAGCATTTTAAAGTGCGTGTTCTTACTGTGGGGGTGCTGGTGACATCACTCATTTAGGTAATCCCAGACAGCACTGAGTTGAGTTTTGCTTGGTTCAACTGACTCCCATCTAGCTTTTAAATTTCACAGCAAGTAAAGAAATCTGATATCACCTACAGGCTGAAATACCTTTTCCTTACTAACCACTCTCCAAGGAAAGGAAGCTGTTCTGCCACATGGCAGTCTAAGTTCAGTATTAACAATTCTAAAAACACTGAACATAAACATCTGAATGTCAATTTGTTACTGGGGAGCACTGGGATTCTATCAGACTGTAGCAGCCCCTATGACTAACAAATAGTCTGATTTGTGAAAGACATCCTGACCAGAAAAACACACCCAACACAAACAAATGGTAAAGCCTTAAACCCTTAATTATGTTTCCTAGCAAAATGGTGGCTAATGAAAGCCATATGTGCTAGAAGAGTGGCCGCCTCCCAGATTCCGGCAGCCTCTGCAGGCCCTAGAGGGGAATGTCTGTCAGAACAGCTAAGCTGCAGCCAAACCTCTTCCATTGCCAGTCTGCTTAACTCCCCATATTCTCCTTCAAGAACCCTTCTCTTCAGTGTATCTAGAAAGACTTTACTGCAGAGTCTATCCATCCTATCTCATAAAGTACCTTGTTTCCTGGGCACTGATCTGGCAATAGATCATTCTGAAGTTCTTATTCAGGATTCCAAACTGTAGGAGGCAGAGGGGTCGACGGTGCCGGGCTGATGCCATCATAAAAACTTTCTTCTCTCAAAGGATATACAAATATGAAACTATTCAAAAACAAATAGGGGGTGGGCTTCACACAGTTTGGTGAGATGACATAATGGTACAGAGGAAATGGGCTTGCAATTATATTTCTCTGAATGGTCTGAACTTGGTTTCACTGCTGATATCACCCAGAATGGTTACAAGGCCTCAAAGGACTGCCCCTAAAGCAGCTGATCCTCTATGAAGCCTCACAGATAGTCTCAGCTGGAAGGTTCTTTACTGATGCCATTGCTGAGGGCTGGAAGCTGGAGAGGGTGAGGCTTCATCCTCAAGTGGTCTTTATGCTCCTTTCGAGCTAGCCTTGCTGTTCTGAGATGTCTTTTGTGATTTGGCCTGGAGTGTCTAGGTATAAAATAAAGACTTTAGGTGTTGGTCACAAGTTCTTTAAAAGTCCCTTTTTAGTTTTCTTAAAATAATGACAGACCACAAACTCGAATATGAGTTTACAATTTATCTTGGCAATAAAACATGCAAAAACAAGGTCCATGTATGCCTCGGATGCCTTTCTGGACTTGCCCCATCTGTGGTTTTCACAGATTCTTTGTCCCATCAGCAGCTGCTTTGGTCCACGGCAGCCCACAGAGCCACTTCACAATTCAGCTCTCCCATGACCTCCCTACTATTGCATCATGCTCTCTGCTCTTGCCCAACATTCCTTCACCCAAATGGGAAAAGTCGATAGATAAGTAATTTCTTATTTACTTGCATTTCTCCTAAAATTGAGATTGCTTTTCTGCCAGTATTTCCTGACATCAGAAGTCTGTGTAAAATACACAACACGTGGAAACTATTTCCCTCTGGTGCATAAGAAAATGAGGATCAGCGGGCTTGGTGGCTCAGCCTGTAATCCCGCGCCTTGGGAGGCTGAGGTGAGTGGATTGCCTGAGCCTGCCGG
>NW_007259238.1:794462-796925 GCF_000164805.1 Carlito syrichta
GCAGGTCGAGGCTGCAGTGGCTGGAAGCGGCCACTACACTCCAGTCTGGGCGACTGAGTGGACTCCAACTCAAAAAAAATAAAAAATAAATAAAAATAAATAAAAAAAGAAAATGAGGATCTGCCTGTGTTGTAATTAGCTTCTACCTTAGCATGTTTAGGTCTGATCCACAACTGCACTGGTTAATTTTTATTTTTTAGTTTTTGCTTTTGGGTAATTGAAATAAAAAATGTAGTGGTTATAGGATGACAAAAGTTCAGCCTACAACTTCCTGTTTGGATAATATGAAGAATTATGCAGTGTTCTACAATTCTAGATTCTCATTGCCATTAAAGATAACTACAGGGAAAGGCTTGTCTTTTTTTAAGATACATACAGCTTTAGAAGAACTGGTGGGTCCTTTAGGTAATGAACTAGGCATTGATGACGTTATGGGTGATGATGTAGCTGGTGGGATTTGTGTAAAATCTTCACCCTTAAACATCAGAACTGAGAGTTGGATTACTGATTTAAAACAAAGTGTGTGCCGGGCTCGGTGGCTCAGTCTGTAATCCTGCACCTTGGGAGGCTGAGGTGAGTGGATTGCCTGAGCCCGCGGGCTCGAGACCCGCCTGGGCAACTTGGTGAGACATCATCTCTACAATAAATCAAAAAATTAGCCGGGCGTGGTAGCGCACGCCTGTAGTTCCAGCTACTTGGAAGGGCTGAGGCGGAAGGATCGCCGGAGCCCAGCAGGTCGAGGCTGTGGTGGCCGGGAGTGTGCCACTTCACTTCGGGGCAATGGAGTGATATGCCAACTCAAAAAAAAAAAAAAAGATATATAGTCCACTGCCATGGCTACCAGAAACTTGTAATAACTACTTCATATTCTGGCACAGGATTCAAAAGGCAAAATCTGGAACCGAATTGTATATGGACAAATGTTAAGCTTTCTTAGATCAAACTGTACAATAAATATTTCTTATCAGCCGGGCTCAGTGGCTCAGCCTGTAATCTCTCGCCTTTGGGAGGCTGAGGTGAGTGGATTGCCTGAGCCCACGGGTTCGAGACCCACCTGGGCAACTTGGCGAGACCTCATCTCTACAATAAATCAAAATGAGCCGGGCATGGTAGCATGCACCTGTAGTTCCAGCTACTTGGAAGGCTGAGGCAAAAGGATCGCCGGAGCCCAGCAGGTCGAGGCTGCGGTGGTCGGGAGTGGCTACTGCACTCCAGCCTGGGCAACAAAGTGAGACTCCAACTCAAAAAAAAAAAAAAGAAAAAATTCCTTATCAAGGAACACTATTATATTGAATTTCAGCTAGATGTGGTGGCTTATGCCTGTATCTCAGCACTTTGGAAGGTCCATGCAGAAGGACTGTTTGAGCCCAGGAGAATGACACCAGCCTAGGCAACATAGACCTCAACTCTCTTTTTTTTGAGTTGGAGTCTCACTCCGTCGCCCAGGCTGTTGTACAGTGGCACGCTACCAGTCACCACAGTCTCAACCTGCTGGGCTCCGGCGATCCTTCCACCTCAGTCTTCCAAGTAGCTGGAACTACAGGAACGCGCTACCATGTCCAGCTAATTTTTGATTATTGTAGAGACAAGGTCTCGCCAAGTTGCCCGAGCAGGTCTCAAACCCGCGGGCTCAGGCAATCCACTCGCCTCAGCCTCTCAAAGGACTGGGATTACAGGTTGAGCCACCGAGCCTGGCAAGACCTCATCTCTTTAAAAAGAAATTAAGGCTGGGTGCTGTGACTCAAGCCTGTAATCCCAGCACTTTGGAAGGCCGAGGCAAGAGGATTGCTTGAGCCCAGAGTTCGAGACTAGCCTGGGCAACTACAATTAAAAAAAAAAAAAAGAAAAGCCGGGCTCGGTGGCTCAGCCTGTAATCCCGCGCCATTGGGAGGCTGAGGTGAGTGGATTGCCTGAGCCCGCAGATTTGAGACTCGCCTACGCAGCAAGACCTCATCTCTACAATAAAAATCAAAAGTTCAGCCGGGCGTGGTAGCACAAGCATGTAATTCCAGCTACTTGGAAGGCTGAGGTGGAAGGATCGCCGAAGCCCAGCAGGTCAAGGCTGCGGTGGCCGGGAGCAGCCACTGCACTCCAGTCTGGGCGACAGAATGAGACTCCAACTCAAAAAAAAAAAAGCCAGGCACGGTAGCAAGTGCCTGTTCCATCTACTTGGAAGGCTAAGGCAGAAGGATCTCCTGAGCCCAGTAGGTCGAGGTTGTGGTGGCTGTGAGTGTGCCACTGCACTCCAGCCTGGGCAACAGAGTGAGACTCCCACTCAAAAAAATAAAATTTTTTTTAAAAATTAAATAAAAAAGAAAAAAATTCAGTTTCTTTAAGGGATTTTAAAAAAGAGGAGATCAGCCGGGCTCGGCGGCTCAGCCTATAATCCCGCGCCTTTGGGATGCTGAGGTGAGTGGATTGCCTGAGCCCACGGGTTCGAGACTTGCCTGGGCAGCGAGACCT
>NW_007259238.1:797608-803232 GCF_000164805.1 Carlito syrichta
TGATTTATTGTAGAGATGAGGTCTTACTGCCCAGGCGGGTCTCGAACCCGCGGGCTCAGGCAATCCACTCACCTCAGCTTCCCAAAGGCGCAGGATTACAGGCTGAGCCACCAAACCCGGCTTGTCAATGCATTTTTTAAGCACAATTTGCTTTCCACTAAATCTCTAACTTCCTCCTCCAACTACACCCTTTATGAGTAACATAAAATATGCCTCTCACTTGACAATTTAGTATTAATCTGAGTTTTGAGCTCTTCATATGCAAAGATTATACTCTGGTTAGAGTCCAGTATTTCCAATCCTTAGTCATTGACAAGCCATGACTTGCCAATTCTGGTCCTGATCTCAGTCTCTAAAAAGGAAATTGCCATTTCTCTAGTATCAGTTTTGTGTGTGGGGGTTTTTTTGTTGTTGTGCTGAGTCAGGGTCTCACTCTGTCACCCAGGCTAGAGTGCAGTGGCACAGTAATCACGGCTCACTGCAGTCTCAGATTCCTGGTTTCAAGTAATCTTCCTGCCTCAGCCTCCTGAAGTGCTGAAATTACAGGCATGAGCCATCATTCCCAGCCTCAATTATCAGTTTCTAATGGCACTGACATAACTTAGTCAATTATAAATTTGCCTGATTTAACCGGGCTCGGTGGCTCAGCCTGTAATCCCGTGCCTTTGGGAGGCTGAGGTGAGTGGATTGCCTGAGCCCGCGGGTTCGAGACCCACCTGGGCAGTGAGACCTCATCTCTACAATAAATCAAAAAATCAGCCGGGCGTGGTAGCGCATGCCTGTAATTCCGGCTACTCAGAAGGCTGAGGCGGAAGGATCGCCGGAGCCCAGCAGGTCGAGGCTGCGGTGGCCGGGAGCGGCCACTGCACTCCAGCCTGGGCGACAGAGTGAGACTCCAACTCGAAAAAAAAAAAAAAAATTTTGGCCGGGTTCAGTGGCTCAGCCTGTAATCCCAACCACTGTGGGAGGCCGAGGTGAGTGGATTGCCTGAGCCCGCGGGTTCGAGATCCGCCTGGGCAACTTGGCAAGACCTTATCTCTACAATAAATCAAAAATTAGCTGGGCAAGGTAGCGCATGCCTGTAGTTCCAGCTACTTGGAAGGCTGAGGTGGAAGGATCGCCGGAGCCCAGCAGGTCGAGGCTGCAGTGGCCGGGAGCAGCCACTGCACTCCAGTCTGGGCAACAGAGTGAGACTCCGACTCAAAAAAAAAAAAAAAAAAAAAAAAAAAAAAATTTGCCTGATTTACTAAGATAGTAAAGAAATTTCTGTTACATAAGAAAAACAGGGAAGGTGATATTAGAATAGATAATAGATTGGGATGGGGTGGTGACAAAATAGCTAACCTATCTTTAGGATTTTAATTAGATTTGAAAAACAAATATATCACTGCTCTTTTGAAGTCATGTACTTGTGTACTTTGGAGAGAAAAAGGTCACATAAATCCAAAGTTATAGTATATTTGATTTGATGTTACTAAATTCTTCACAAAACCTAGCATGGTACTTCTCATTTTATGTATATGGAGAATACAAGTTTAAAAACATGGATGAAAAGAAGCCAATAAAATGCCTAGGAGTTTGTCATTTTAATCTTAATTCCTTTTTATACACTCCAGAAAGCAACATTTGGATAAAGAGTATATGCTCCTCTAGAATAATTCTTTTTTTTTTTTTTTTTTGAGTTAGAGTCTCACTCTGTCGCCCAGACTGGAGTGCAGTGGCCGCTCCCGGCCACCGCAGACTCAACCTGCTGGGCTCCGGCGATCCTTCTGCCTCAACCTTCCGAGTAGCTGGAACTACAGGTGCGCACTACCACACCCAGCTAGTTTTTGATTTATTGTAGAGATGAGGTATCGCCAAGTTGCCCATGTGGGTCTCGAACTCGCGGGCTTAGGCAATCCACTCACCTCAGCCTCCCAAAGGCGCGGGATTACAGGCTGAACCACCGAGCCTGGCTTTGGAATAATTCTAAAACCCAAACTTAGCTCTGAGACATTGTGCATCCTCCAATATTCCCTTGCTCCTGAGAGCAGTCTAAAAATGATGAATAGCTTGGATCTGTCTTAAATGTATCCAAGAGTTTGACAGCAAGAACCCACTTAGCCTGCCTTTTAGAACATGCTCTGTACTCCAGAACTGTTCCCAGTATCTCTAGAATTTTTCCTGGACAAATCCCAAAACCCGATTACTCTTTGGAGTATCTATGAAAAGGGAAAACAAGATGTTTCCTGAAGTAGATTTTTAACACGACTTCAAATAATTTTCCTTGGTTTGCTCAAGGAGTCAACAACATGACTAAGATTTTAGATGACTGGCCTCACTCAGTTCTTGCACTAATCTACTAAGCACATACGTAGCATCTTCTACAAGGGTCCTTCCTTTCTTACTCATGAAGGTTCCAGGCCAGACATGAAGCCACAGCAGAAAAGCAGGAGGCCCTTTCTGATGGGCCTAGAGCAAGATGCACCTAGTGATTAGGCAATTCTAGGCTCTTCAGAACAATACCGGGAGAAAAGAAGACTAAGGACATGAGTTGAAGGAAGATAAAAAGTTTACATTCTAGACTAGCCATTCACTGCTTGAAAATTAATAGGAAGCCAGGCTTGGTGGCTCAGCCGGTAATCCTGCGCCTTGGGAGGCTGAGGTGAGTGGATGGCCTGAGACCGCAGGTTCGAGACCCGCCTGGGCAACTTGGTGGGACCTCATCTCTACAATAAATAAAAAACTAGCCGGGCATGGTAGCGTGCGCCTGTGGTTCCAGCTACTTGGAAGGCTGAGGTGGAAGGATTGCCGGAGCCCAGCAGGTCAAGGCTGCGGTGGCCGGGAGCAGCCACTGCACTCCAGTCTGGGCGACAGAGTGAGACTCCAACTCAAAAAAAAAAAAAAAAAGAGCCGGGCTCGGTGGCTCAGCCTGTAATCCCGTGCCTTTCGGAGGCTGAGGTGAGTGGATTGCCTGAGCCCGCGGGTTCGAGACCCGCCTGGGCAGCAAGACCTCATCTCTACAATAAACCAAAAAATAAGCCGGGAGTGGTAGCGCACACCTGTCGTTCCAGCTACTTGGAAGGCTGAGGCGGAAGGATCGCCGGAGCCCAGCAGGTCGAGGCTGCGGTGGCCGGGAGCGGCCGCTGCACTCCAGTCTGGGCGACAGAGTGAGACTCCAACTCAAAAAAAAAAAAAATTAATAGGAATCTAGACAAACGAAATACACATGAAAGAACAGGAACCATTCAGTCTAAAAGGAGAAAACAGTAGGGAAAAAAAGCCAATCTGCTAACAAAGATAAGATAGTTGAGGAGAAAGAATAAATGACTCCCATTAGTAAAATTCCTATATCAAACTGGAGTTAAAGGCAGTAGCAACCCTTTGGCTAGAGGTAGTCTTTAATTTTTTTTGAGGAATTATTAAACCAGTTTGAAGCCAATTGTGCCAAATTCTAAACAACAGGCAAAAAGAAATGCCTACTCTAGCTGTAAGAGTGCACCAGACGTGAGGAGGCCCTGGTTAGAGAAGAAGTTCAGATCCTCCATGAACCCAGGTACTCACCTCCCCACTTAGTGGTATCTCAATCAGCTTTGGCTTCACATCTATCAGGTAGAAGGTTCGTGACAGGAGCAACAGGGAAGGGGGGACATTCTCCTTCAGGTGGAGGTCCTGCCACTGGGGAATGCGAGGGAAATAAAACAATCAGAATGTCAGAGCTGGAAGTGACCCACAGTCACCTGCTGCTTTCCTCACTGAGCTTCCCTGCCATCACCCACCACTCACAGTCATGGCAGAAGAAAAGTAAGAATGCCAGCCTCCTGGCTTCTGCTCTGGTACCTCGCTACCTCCCTCACTGTAGTGGGATCATTCTCAAAGTCAGAGGGAGAATTCAATTGAACTCTCAACCCAACTGTACATCAATGTGCAGTTAAGTATCTTCTCTTGGACAAAAAGTAGATAATGTGAAAGAGTAAATCAGCCTCACTAATAACCAAAAAAAAAAGAAAAAACCACATTAAAATGAGAATGACTGTAATCCAACACTTTAGGAGGCCGAGGTGAGTGGATTGCTTGAGCCTGCGGGTTCAAGACCTGCCTGGGCAACTTGGAGAGACCTCATCTCCACAATAAATCAAAAATTAGCCGGGCGTGGTAGCGCACACCTGTAGTTCCAGCTACTTGGAAGGCTGAGGCGGAAGGATCGCCGGAGCCCAGCAGGTCGAGGCTGCAGTGGCTGGGAGCATGCCACTGCACTCCAGTCTGGGTGACAGAGTGAGACTCCAACTCAAAAAAAAAAAAAAAGAAATGAGAATGAGATGTAAGTTTTCAAGTAGCAAAATTGGCCAAGCTTTTAAAATATATATATTTTTAGGTTAATAATACATGCATGACAAAATTCAAAAGGTAAATAAAATGTATTCATAGCTTTGTGTAGTGGCAGTATCATAGCCAATTAGGTTTCTCCAAGGTGGAGTTATTGCTAGTTGAAAGCCTTTCAATACCCTGTTGTGAGGACTTACAACATGGTCAATTTTTGACAGTCTCTATAGAGATTGAACTTTTTTTTTTTTTTTTTTTTTATTGAGTTGGAGTCTCACTCTGTCGCCCAGACTGGAGTGCAGTGGCTGCTCCCGGCCACCACAGCTTCGACCTGCTAGGCTCCGGCGATTCTTCCGCCTCAGCCTTCCAAGTAGCTGGAATTACAGGCATGCGCTACCACGCCTGGCTGATTTTTTTTTTTTATATTTATTGTAGAGATGAGGTCTTGCTGCCCAGGAGGGTCTCAAACCCATGGGCTCAGGCAATCCACTCACCTCAGCCTCCCAAAGGCACGGGATTACAGGCTGAGCCACTGAGCCCAGCTGAGATTGAACTTTTTAAAGTAGTCAGTAAAAATAAGTCTGCCTTCTACCCCATTCTCTAGGCCCAAGAAGCAAGCACTAGTACCAGTTCCTTATATAATCTTCCAGAGATATCACAGATAATCCTGAGCATACACAAATATGTATGCATATTTATTCTTTTTCTTTGGCTAAAGGGTGACATACACTTTTGTCCTTTGCTCTTTTGTTACTGAAATATCTTAGAAATTGATTCCTATCAATAGGTGTAGAGCTGCCTCCTTTTAAATCATCTGTAAGAGATTTCTTTAAATGGAAATGCCGTAATTTATTTGATTATTCTGGTAATAAACTTAAGACTGTTTCCAGTCTTTGGCTATCATAAACAGTGCTGTAATGGATAATCTTGAGGATGTCATTTTGCACATGTGTAAGAATATAAGATACATTCCTAGAAGTGAATTTGTTAGGTCAAATAGTATGCATTTTAAATTTTTGAAAAATATCTATTGCCAAATTATTCTCTATAGATGTTTTCACCAGTAATGCTCCTTTCCCCATACTTTTTTTTTTGAGTTGGAGTCTCACTCTGTCACCCAGACTGGAGTGCAGTGGCCGCTCTGACCACCGCAGCCTCGACCTGCTGGGCTCAGGCGATCCTTCCACCTCAGCCTTCCAAGTTGCTGGAACTACAGATGCATGCTACCATGCTCAGCTAACTTTTTATTTATTGTAGAAATAAGGTCTCACCAAGTTGCCTGGGCTTGCCTCACTTAAGGAAATCTTAATCTTATTCAAAAT
>NW_007259238.1:803428-813917 GCF_000164805.1 Carlito syrichta
CTGGAGCCCAGCAGGTCGAGGCTGTGGTGGCTGGGAGCGTGCCACTGCACTCCAGTCTGGATGACAGAGTAAGACTCCAACTCAAAAAAAAAAAAGATTTTCTTTATATGAATTGTATGACCACATTCTATTGCAGGATTTGCTTATAGAATACTGAGTATCACATGGTTAGATTAGTATCCCCATGTCATTGTAGTGAAATTAAAAAATGATACACCCTTTCAAGAAAGCAGTTTGACGGTATGATACCCCAAGCACCTATGTTCAAGAAATATATGATTTGGCCAGGTGCAGTGGCTCACACATGTAGTCACAGCACTTTGCAACGTGGCAGTATTGCTTAAGCCCAGGGGTTCAAGGCCAGCCTGAGCAAGACAGTGAGACTTCATCTCTACACACACACAAAAAAAATTAGCTGGGCATGGTGATCAGTCTGCAATCCTAGCTACTCGGAAGGCTGAGGGAGAAGGATCACTTGACCCCTGAGGTTTGAGACCTCAATGAGCTGTGATCATGTTACCATACTCCATCCTGGGCCACAGACTAAAACCCTGACAAAGAAAGAAAAGAAAAGAGGGAAAGGGAAAGAGAAAGGGGAGGGAAGAAGGAAGGAAAGAAAGAGAAGATTTAAAGTGTCTTTCTCTTTAGACGGTCGTGGTAGCGTGCGCCTGTAGTTCCAACTACTTGGAAGGCTGAGGTGGAAGGATCACCAGAGCCCAGCAGGTCAAGGCTGTGGTGGCCAAGAGTGTGCCACTGCACTCCAGTCTGGGCGACAGAGTGAGACTCCAACTCCAAAAAACAAAACAAAACGTATCTTTCTCTATAATGTTCATCTTCCAACCAGAGCTGATCCAACATGTAAGAGGAACTAGTGAAATAGAAAATGGTTCCTATCCCAAAATAATGTGTGTGCACTTTATAGCATTTTTTACAATTGTAGAAATGAGAATGTAATAGAAATTACTCCTCTGCTTTAGAGAATTGATGCTCTTACTTAAAATACAAATATGCAATCTGAGGGCCAATACTAAACACCCATTACCAAAGCTAATGGTGGGGCACTAGTTGGGAAAGCAGCTCCAGATGGGTCCCCAGGCAAGGTACAGACCAGCAGACAGATTCGCACAGAGGGCAGGTCTTGAGTTTCTGCCAAGTCCCTTTTAGACCTGGAGTAGACAAAACTGTAAGGTGGCACCAAAATTCTCTGTCCCTGTTGTATCCACAATTTCTCCTAGTTATTCAAACACTATTCTAAGTGCTGTATGAAGGGACTCTACAGTTGCAATGAAGGTCTCAAGTCCATTGACCTTAAGATAGGGAGGTTATTCAGGTGGGCCTCACCTAATCACGTGAGACTTTAAATCTGTGATTAAGGGTCAAATACAAGGGAAGTTCAAGACGTGAAGCCTGAGGAGGATCTAGCATATGAGGATTCTCAGTTGCTGGCTTTGCAGATGGAGGGAAGGAGTACAGGTGGCCTCTAGGAGCTGAGCATAGCCTGGGGCTGACAGCCACCAGGAAACAAGGACCTCAGTCCCACAGCTGCAAGGAACTAAGCTCAGCCAATAAACCGAATGAGCTTGGAAGTGGGTACTTTCCCAGTCTCCAAAGGAACACAGCCTGCACTTCTGACCTACAGAACTGTGAGCTAATACATGGGTGCTGTCTTAAGCCACAAAGTTTGTGGCAGTTTGTCAGGCAGCAATAGAAAACTCATAATACCCTGTCCCAGCCGAAGTGAAAATTCAATCTTATTTCCTCAGCATCCTACTGCTCAGTGAAATAAGGCAAGTTAGGTAAGATGGTTCTCCTGCAAAGTAGAAATCACAAAATGAGGTGTGCAAAATGTCCAGAAGAAAGTTCTAGTGAAGAGGGCCAGGAAGAGCCACTACTTGCCTCTGTGAGCTGTTGGCGTAGTTGTTCCTCAGTGAGACCCAGTGATCTCATCCCTCGGGCCCTACAGGCAGCCTGGAGTTCCAACACACTCAAAGCCCTCACCCCTTCTTTGGCAATTATCTGAAAAAAATGCAAGAAATGGTGTTGGAGCTTTTGAGTTCAATGTTACCTAATCCCTAAATTCCAGCAAATCAGTGGAGACAGAAT
Source organism: Carlito syrichta (assembly GCF_000164805.1). Classification (NCBI taxonomy): domain Eukaryota; kingdom Metazoa; phylum Chordata; class Mammalia; order Primates; family Tarsiidae; genus Carlito; species Carlito syrichta. The sequence continues at coordinate 805,532 of NW_007259238.1, forward strand.
TGGATGCTTTGGCACTTGGTCCCCTGCATTGACTGTTGCTGCAAAGGCCAGGAGTCTAGACAAACAAGGTGACTTAGAAAGGTAGCAGTTGAAATAAGGGGAATCCTGCCAACAGGTATTATTAATACTACAGGGATATTTTCGTAACTCCTCCCCAACATTCTGTCACCAAAATAATTCTTTCCCCTCTTGATCTGCATTTTGCCTGGTTATGACATGGTCTCCTTCTTCTTCCTTCCTTTAAGGTTCATTTTCACTCGAAAAGCTTTCAATGGACACTTTGTTGCAAGTCCCAGTAGTGTTCTTCTTCCCCACTGTCCTTTTCCAACAGCCTAGGAATGGCCCTGGTCCACAAAACTCCCTTAATAAATAACACAGTTTCTGCTTGGTGTGACCCAAAACAATGGTACTTCTGGGACCGGTATTGTTTACTCCAAAGTTCTAAAAGCAACAACTGAAATCTAAATGGGACCGATGGGATCATGCTTTCTCAGTTCTGGGAAACTTGCTCCCTCAGGCAGAATGCTTTTAAAGCAGCTGATTCAGATTCAAGAAACATTCCTTCCACTTTTTTTAAAGGAGCCTAATTAGTAGCTATAGTCCATTGGTGCCTTTCTTCCATGAGCTGTCAGGCTCTGCTTTTCCTCTCAGCATTATGCTTGGCCACCCCTTCTTACCAGGCCAACTCACCCGCAGAATACTGACTTTGGCACCAGCTCCTCGGTGGGGAGCAGAGGTGTGGGGTTAGAGCTTCCACAGGAATCTACTGAGCTGCTATTTCCTTCCCAGCAGGTCCTAACTGCTTTAGATTAGTCCCACAAAGACATCCAAATTACTAACTGCTTATGATGGCCTTCTCAAGAAAAGGGGTCAGGGTATGACAAACAAATCCTAAAATGAGTAATCAAAGTTCAAGTCATAGTAATGGCAGTTTATACCACTCATTTTGCCAGAGCCTATCCTTGACCAGACCCAACAGAAAATACCACACTCAACCCACAGGTACCCTGAGGTAGCTCCCAGTGCCTTACTAATTCCCTGGCTGTGGTTAAGCTCTTACTTCATCGTCTGCTTTTATAGACTTCAGTCTCATCAGGAGCTGAAAGCGGAGCAAATTGTTAGTTCCAAAGGTCTGCAGTTCTAGCAGTTTGCAAAGGGCAACTAGCTGACGTCGATCTAAGTGCTCCAGGGCTAGCTGATCCTCAAACAGTTTAGAAAACCGAACGATCTCCTTTGTGCTGGGCTTGTGGCCTGTCTGGACCTAGGCAGTGGGACAAAGAGGCTAATTAAAATGTATTTCCTATTTAATTTGACCTTCCCAGTAGATTATTTGAAAGAGACATCAGCCGAACTCGGTGGCTCAGCCTGTAATCCCGTGCCTTTGGGAGGCTGAGGTGAGTGGATTGCCTGAGTCCGCGGGTTCGAGACCCGCCTGGGCAGCAATACCTCATCTCTACAATAAATCAAAAAATCAGCTGGGCGTGGTAGCGCGCGCCTGTAGTTCCAGCTACTTGGAAGGCTGAGGCGGAAGGATTGCCGGAGGCCAGCAGGTCGAGGCTGCGGTGGCCAGGAGCGGCCACTGCACTCCAGTCTGGGCAACAGAGTGAGACTCCAACTCAAAAAAAAAAAAAGAAAGAGACATTAAAGCATTCATGGACTCTATCTGATGTCTGGAAATGGGCCCTCTGGTACAAAGAAGAGTCAAGAAATCTGGCTGAAGTCCAACTATATCAGCTGAAAAATCAGGAGTAGTTCAGAAGTTTGACTCTAAATCTACTGTTATTTCCGAAAGATTATCAACATCTTTAACACATTGATTAACATAGGCTTTTCTGCAAAGTACCACAAATGTTTACAATATTAAATGCTCAGTATTGTATATCTACAGCTTAGAGATGTGCTGTTTCTTTTATTTTTTTGAGTCAGAGTATCACTCTGTCACCCAGGTTGGAGTGCAGTGGCACACTCACGGCTACCACAGTCTCGACCTGCTGGGCTCAGGCAATCCTTCCACCTCAGCCTTCCAAGTAACTGGAACTACAGGTGTGCACCACCATACCCAGGTAATTTTTTTTTATTTATTGTGGAAGTGAGGTCTCGCCAAGTTGCCCAGGCTGGCATCAAATCCCTGGGCTCAGGCAATCCTCTCGCCTCCGCCTCCCAAAGTGCTAGGATTACAGACGTGAGCCACTGCGCCCAGCAAGATGTGCAGTTTTGAAGATTGTGAACAATTTGGAAGATCCGTGCTGACATGCATCTTTTCCATAACTCCCGGCCCAGAAGTCATCTGGTGTCTTATAAAAGACTGACACCTGTTTCACATAGGATGAGAGCTGTGAAGAGGCATCCCCCAATTTGGCTTTGTTCCTCCTAGCCATTTCTGTCATGGTTTCTTGAAGAAATGTTGCTAGTTCCAACTTCACAGCCATTTTCTTTTTCTGTTTTTCTTCCTTAACAGTAGAAGAGTAAAAAGTTAATCAACCCTTCATGATGGCAATTGGTAGATAAATATGGGAGAAAAATAACTGCTACCTTATTATTCATCCCAATATCATGTATTACCATTATGTTCAGGCCTAATCGAGTACGTTTGTGAGAACTAGAGCAAAAAAAAAAAAAAAGAGTAGTCTCTATGTGGATCTTGTCTCCTTAATTTTACCTTTTATTTCTCACTAATACAACGATTATAAGCATTTGACAGATCCAAAATGTCCCCTCAATGGGTGGCTTTGCCATACTTGGAATGAGGTTCTACCTCTTAACCTGATATAAACCACCGAGGCTGCTAGTTGAGCCAATACTTTGTCTAAAGGGCCCTGTGTTTTGCTTTACAAACAAAGAAAACTAGGAAATGAACTTTAGCATAAAGTGTCCTGTGGTTTAAATACAGATATAATTAACTATAATACAGTGAGTTAAGTGCTTTAACAGACATAAACAATGCACTGCACAGAAGAGAATGAAATATACTCTTAAGACACCATGTTGGCCAGGCACGGTGGCTCACTCCTGTAATCCTAGCACATTGGGAGGTGGAGGTGAGAGGATTGCCTGAGCCCAGGGGTTCGAGACCAGCCTGGGCAACTTAACAAGACCTCGTCTCTACAATAAATTAAAAAATTAGCCAGGCATGGTGGAGCACGCCTGTGGTTCCAGTTACTTGGAAGGCTGAGGCAGAAGTATCGCCTGAGCCCAGCAGGTCATGGCTGCAGTAGCCATAAGCGTGCCACTGCACTCCAGCCTGGGTGAGAGAGTAAGGCTCTGACTCAAAAACAAAAAAGATACCATGTTGACCAGCACTTCTTAATCCTTGTTCATCATCAGAAATGTAGTATGGTAGCATTTTCAAAATAACCATGATCAGGACTCAGGGTGGGTAGAGAGGAACAGAAATTTCTATTTCCTAAGTTGCCTAAGAAATTCTAATGATCAGTCAATCATAGGAGTCATTGATTTTTAGGGAGCTCGTAAAAGAATCAGGCCAAAAAAAGAAAAAAAATCATTGGTCAGAACCCATTTAGTTATCCATTTCATTCATCCATATCCTTTCATCCATCTATCTATTTATCCATTTATTGTGCATCTACCATGTACTAAGTACTGAACTGTGGATAAAATGAGCAAAAACAGACAAGAATCCCTGACCTCATAGAACTTCTAGTTTAGTGGGAGAGACAAGCACTGATAACCAGTAATTCTACAAAATCATGTAAAAGTATAACAGATAAGTGCTATGAAAGAGAAATGCCTGGTACTTACTGTGATGTGATATAAACAAAAAGCTCTCCTGAGCCTCTCTCTCCATGGAACAAAGCAAACAAGAAAGTATTGTCTAAGACTGTGACCATGTTGAATATATATGTTAGTTTGGGAGGAACAAGTGGTGTTCAGGAAAGGTAATATTTAGGAAAATCACTTCCTCTATTCTCCCTTCTTCCTATATGCACTAACACTTTCCTTGGAATCTGTGGTATTAATTCTAGAGTCTGATTATTTTTATTTTTTTGAGTTGGAGTCTCACTCTGTCACCCAGACTGGAGTGCAGTGGCTGCTCCCGGCCACCGCAGCCACGACCTGCTGTGCTCCGGCGATCCTTCCGCCTCAGCCTTCCAAGTAGCTGGAACTACAGGCGCGCGCTACCAAACCCAGCTAATTTTTGATTTATTGTAGAGATGAGGGCTCGTCAAGTTGCCCAGGCGGGTCTTGAACCCACGGGCTCAGGCAATCCACTCACCTCAGCCTCCCAAGGAGTGGGATTACAGGCTGAGCCACCGAGCCCGGCCTGATTACTTTAAATGTAAGTAAACTAAGCTATTGTCAGGCAGTCAAATCATGCAATCTGATTTTACCTTTTAAATGTCTCCCAAATCTGTCCTCAAGTTTTATTCCTACTGCCAATTTCATAATGTAGTCTCAGTCATCTCTCCCTTGGACTACTGCAATAGCATTCCAGCTGATTTCCCTCCTTTGGCCCTGTCCTCTTCATTCCTTCCTCCTGCAAAATTCTTTTTCTTTTTCTTTTTTTCCAGTTGGAGTCTCACTCCGTCACCTAGGCTAGAGTGCAGTGGCACGCTCCACCTGCTAGGTTCCAGTGATCCTTCCGCCTCAGTCTTCCAAGTAGCCAGAACTACAGTCGTGCACTACCACACCCAGCTACCATGCCTGTAATTTTTTGATTTATTGTAGAGATGAGGTCTCGCCAAGTTGCCCCGGTTGGTCTTGAACCCACAGGCTCAGGCAATCCTCTTACCTCAGCCTCACAAAGTGCTGGGAATACGGACTGAGTCATTGAGTCCAGCACAAAATTATTTTTCTAAGACACAGATCTAATGATGTTGCCCAGACCAGCTTAAAATTTACCTTCCATTATTCACCATGGTCAAAAATAAAGTCTAAGTTCCTTCAGCTGGTAGATGCTTTCCAACCTGACCTTAACACATCACCTTGGTCTCTTTCCTGCCCTTGATCTGCTGGTACTCCCTACTCCAACCAAAAAGAAACCAGTCAGCCGGGCTTGATGGCTCAGCCTGTAATCCCACACCTTGGGAGGCCGAGGTGAGTGGATTGCCTGAGCCCGCGGGTTCGAGACCCGGCTGGGCAACTTGACAAGACCTCATCTCTACAATTAATCAAAAAATTAGCTGGGCGTGGTAGCGTCTGCCTGTAGTTCCGGCTACTTGGAAGACTGAGGCGGAAGGATCACCGGGGCACAGCAGGTCGAGGCTGTGGTGGCCGGGAGCGACCACTGCACTCCAGTCTGGGCAACGGAGTGAAACTCCAACTCAAAAAAAAAAAAGAAACCAATCAGTGGCCTCTGACTATATCATACTCCCCCACACTGTTGAGCCTTTTTTTTTGAGTTAGAGTCTCACTCTGTTGCCCAGGCTGGAGTATAGTTGAAGTGGCATGCTCACAGCCACTGTAGCCTTGACCTGCTTGGCTCAGGTGATCCTTCTGCCTCAGTCTTCCAAGTAACTGGAATTACAGGTACGTACTACCATACCCAGCTACTTTTTGGATTTATTGTAGAGATGAGTCTCTCCAAGCTGCCCAGGCTGGTCTCAAACCTGCGGACTCAGGCAATCCTCTCACCTCTGCCTCCCAAAGTGCTAGGATTACAGGTATGAGCCACCACACCCAGCTTGTTGAGTCATCTTAAGTGCTATTCTTTTTATCCAGAATACCTATCAGACTGATAAAATTCCACTGAGGGTAAGTCTCAGTTCCAAATTAGCTCACAGAAACCTTTCCTAATCTTACTGATTTAAAAGTTGCCCTCCTTGTTCTCTCATAAAGTTTTGTTCATATGTTCTTCAGACTATATGCTGTTGAGAGGAGAGTCACAGCATGCAGGGAATGAAGGAGCTGCCTCTGTTTTCCAGCCCATCACCCTTACAGTGTTCATCAAACTCAATTAGGGTGCCCTCTCAGGGGCTACTCAAGGGTCTGTTTAGTTGGCTAAATCATACCTACTATCCAACTCGTCACTGCAGTAACAGCAAATTTTTTTGTTCTTTATTTTTTTTAATGGTTAAAAACAAGTTAGGATTCAGTGGAGAAGGGATAGTCTTTTCCACAAATGATGCTGGAAAAACTAGATACCTACATGGCAAAAAAAACAAAACTAAACTAAACACTGACATTACACTTTTTCACAAAAATTAACTCAGAATGAATCACAGACCTAAATGTAAAATGCAAAACCGTAAGACTCCTAAAACAAGAGAAAAATCTAGGTGACCTTGGGTTTGGCAATAAATTTTTAGCATTTAAACACAAAAAGCATAATCTATGAAAGAAAAAATCAGTAAGCTGAGCAACATTAAAGTTAAAAATGTTTGCTCTGTGAAATATACTGTTAAGTAGGCCAGTCTCGGTGGCTCAGCCTGTAATCCCAGCATTTTGGGAGGCTGAGGTGAGTGGATTGCCTGAGCCCACGGGTTCGAGACCCGCCTGGGCAACTTGGCAAGACCTCATCTCTACAATAAGCCAAAAACTAGCCGGGCGTGGTAGTGCACCCCTGTAGTTCTGGCTACTTAGAAGGCTGAGGCGGAAGGATCAGCCAGCAGGGCGAGGCTGCAGTGGCCGGGAGTGTGCCACTGCACTTCAGTCTGGGTGACAGAGTGAGACTCCAACTCAAAAAAAAAAAAAAGAAATGAAAAGATAAACCACAGACTAGAGGAATATATCTGGAAAATATATATCTGATAAAGGACTTTTATCCAAAATTGCATAGACTCAAAATAACAATAAGAAAACAAACAGCCAGGCTTGGCATGGTGGCTCACACCTGTAAATCCTAGCACTTTAGGAGACAGAGGTGAGAGGACTGCCTGAGTCCAGGGTTCAAGACTAGCCTGGGCAACTCCACAAGACCTCATCTCTACAATAAATCAAAAACTTAGCCAGGCTTGGGGGCGTGCGCCTGTAGTCCCAGCTACTTGGAAGGCTGAGGTGAAAAGCTCGCCTGAGCCCAGCAGGTGAAGGTTGTGGTAGCTGTGAGCGTGCCACTGCACTCCAGACTGGATGACAGAGTGACTTGAACTCAAAAAAAAACAATGAAAAAGTGGACAGCTGGGCTCGGTGGCTCAGCCTGTAATCCCGCGCTTTGGGAGGCTGAGGTGAGTGGATTGCCTGAGGCCGCGGGTTCGAGACCTGCCTGGGCAAGTTGACGAGACCGCGTCTCTACAATAAATAAAAAATTAGCCGGGTGTGATAGCATGCACCTATAGTTCAGGCTACTTGTAAGGCTGAGGTGGAAGGATCGCTGGAGCCCAGCAGGTCGTGGCTGCAGTGGCCGGGAGCGTGCCACTGCACTCCAGTCTGGGTGACAGAGTGAGACTCCAACTCAAAAAAAAACAGTACCACACTAATGTAAGATGTTAATTATAGAGGAATCTGTGGCAGGGGAGTGGGGAGTGATATGTGAAAACTCTGTACTTTTTGCTCAATTTTTCTGTAAACCTAAAAACTAAAAAATCAAATTTATTAATTTCTTTAAAAAGTTAAAATATCCTACATACCTTTTTGGATTCACTTTCAAAAGTTGATGGCAACATCTCTGGGAAGAGTTTCAGGAAAACTGGCAATAAGAATTCCATGAAGGGTACAATTATGAACACCATAAATGGAACCAGGCGGAAGACATCAGCACAAGTTCTTAACAGCTAAAGAATGAAACACATATGTAGTATTCATTATTTTAGGACATGCCAAAAACACAAACACGAAAAAGTGTGCCTTGAGTTAGTTTATTTTTTTTCTTTTTTTTTAAGGTTGGCCTCTAATTCCTGGGCTCAAGCAATTCTTCCCCCTCAGCCTCCTGAGTAGTTGGGACTACAGGCATGCACACAGTGCCTGACTGCCTTGGTTCTTAAGATGTTAAAAACCTAAGACAGGTTTTTTGCAGCTATTTATAAAATAAAAAGGCGGGCTTTTACTGTTTACCATAGCTCTGAAGTAATATTTATGGAACATCGTCAAGAAAATCTGTGACAAACAAAACATATTATTGGCATCTCTTAGCTTTTATCTAAGTTGAGTGGTTCATATTTTAATAATATATTATCTGCCAAAATTTGTTTTTAAAATGTGTATAATTTGCCAAGGCACAGTGGCTCAAGTCTGTAATCCCAGCACTTTGGGAGGCCAAGGCGAGAGAATTGCCTGAGTTCAGGGGTTCGAGACCAGCCTGGGCAGCTTGGCAAGACCTCATCTCTATAATAAATCAAAAAATAAGCCAGGCGCGGTAGCACTCGCCTGTAGTTCCAGCTACTTGGGAGGCTGAGGCGGAGGGATTGCCTGAGCCCAGTAGGTCAAGGCTAAAGTGGCCGTGAGCATGCCAATGCACTCCAGCCTGGGCAACAGAGTGAGACTTTGACTCATT
>NW_007259238.1:814235-821931 GCF_000164805.1 Carlito syrichta
CCAAAAAAAAAAAAAAAAAAAGTATACTTAATATATTAACAACCATTCAAACCTGAAGTTTCTCAGCTCCTTGGAGAGATTGCAAAATACAGTTGGAGGCAGACAGCAGACTCTCTTACTGCTGTCCTGCCCATTGTGCCCTTCAAAATGTATCTCCTCTTTAATAAATTTACCTTTCTCAACTCATTACAAAAAAAAAGAAAGAAAAACACAGTTATAATCATCCTATAGGCAAATATATAAAAATTTTTAAAATATTCTCTAAAGTTGTACAGTAAGCCAGTTACAGTGAGTAAGAAACTCTGGTTCCCACTAGCAGTTATCATTCCTACTTTGGGATTTTTAGGATGAAGTCTGAGTTTAAAACTTGGTTCTCAAATAGTTCTTTATTTTATTTTATTTTTTTTTGAGTTGGAGTCTCACTCTGTCGTCCAGACTGAAGTGCAGTGGCACGCTCCCGGCCACCGCGCAGCCTCGATCTGCTGGGCTCCGGCGATCCTTCCGCCTCAGCCTTCCAAGTAACTGGAACTGCAGGTGTGCGCTACCACGCCTGGCTAAGTTTTTGATTTATTGTAGAGATGAGCTCTCACCAAGTTGCCCAGGCAGGTCTCAAACCCGCAGACTCAGACAATCCACTCACCTCGGCCTCCCAAAGTGCTGGGATTACAGGCTGAGCCACTAAGCCCGGCCTCAAATAGTTCATTTTAATTTCACATTTTCTTTCTCACATATGATTTTTGCCTACCCGTCGCCTCTCTCTTCTGGTCAGCACCTGTCCATGCAACAGCCTCCAAACCATTCTGGCAGCAACTTTGGTGTCAATCCAAAGTAAGTAGAATCCATTGTAATAATATTTAAGTTCATCCACAATTTTTTGTGTATAAGATCGCTTGCCTTCTTTAATCTTTGTACTAATTTCTTTTGTTGGCCGAGGGCTTGTCACCTGTGACTTTTCTGTGGTTTGTTCTTGCTGAGGTTTACCAGGGACCTCTTGTAGCCAGCAAGCTGATGTGTGTAGCTTTTGTATGAGTCTAGTTGGAGAGTGAAGTACTTTATTGCCTGACTGACTAGGGTGGAAATACTTGCTTCCATAGTGCTTCATATATGTTGTATTTAAATAGGAATCTGGCAAGTGAAGAAATGCAAATGATGGGAAATAAGAAGAGCAGGTAGGATGGACACAATGGCTAGGGAATCTGGAATAAAGAGCAACATTCTCTGAGTTGAGCATATATTATTACAACTTAAAAGTTAAAGAAATAAACATTCTATCTGGTTTTAAAAAATGGTTTTCAAGCTTGTATTTTAGGAGCAGCTGGTGTTAACTAATGAATAAAACATAATTTGTTGCCCCAGTGGAAGAACAGTATGCTATGGTTAAATGATATACTATATGAGAAATATTGATAATTCTTAAGAATAAATTGCTATAAGTTCAAAAAAAAGTTGGAAACTCTATGACTATTAATTTAACCTAGCCAGGCTCAGTGGCTCAGCCTGTAATCCCATGCCTTGGGAGGCTGAGGTGAGTGGATTGCCTGAGCCCGCAGGTTCGAGACCTGCCTGCAACTTGGTGAGACCTAATCTCTTCAATAAATAAAAAAAAAAAAATTAGCTGGGCATGGGCTACCATGCCTGTAGTTCCAGCTACTTGGAAGGCTGAGGCGGAAGGATCGCCGGAGCCCAGCAGGTCGAGGCTGTGGTGGCTGGGAGTGGCCACTGCACTCCAGTCTGGGTGACAGAGACTCCAACTCAAAAAAAAAAAAAAAAAAAAATTTAATCTACTAGCAAACATCTTCCCACCAGGAGTTGTATTTGACAGTGTTGTCTCTAGTATCATAAAATAGGTGGAAGACTTGTGTCTTCAGCCACTCTGATAATAGGAATATTGTTTTAATGAAACACTTCATGGTCACTGGGGATTAACCAATCATATAGCACTGCTTGATCTATGGACCCCTTTAATGAGAGGCACTTAGAGTTGAAATGCCCTTCATTTAAGACTTCTCAAGAATGTAAGGAATAAAAATTAGAATTGGGACCCCTAGCCAAGGATCTCTACACTCTAGTACTGCAACAACCCACAATCCTCAGTTAAATTAGCACATCAGCTTGTATGAAAATAAAATTAACCAGGCGCAGTGGCTCACACCTGTAATCCCAACACTTTGGGAGGTGAAAGCAAGAGGACTGCCTGAGCCCAGGGGTTCCAGATCATTCTGGGCAACTTGGCGAGACCTCTTCTCTACAATAAATTAAAAAAAAATAAATAACCAGGCGTGGTGGCACTCACCTGTAGTTCCAGCTACTTGGAAGACTGAGGCAGAAGGATTGCCTGAGCCCAGCAGGTAGAGCCGCGGTAGCCATGAGCATGCCACTGAAACTACACTCCAGCCTGGTTGACAGAGTGAGACTCCAACTCAAAAAGAAAAAGAAAAAGAAAAAGAAAATAAAAATAAGATCCAGGCAAAGAAATTTACTGGCAAAGAGATGACTTTCCCCATTATTTCAGATTTTTGAAGCATGCCAAGATAAAATACTCTTTGAATGGTCAAAAGAAAAAAAAGTAAGTTTTCAGTGAATATTCTTCTGAATAAATAAATTATAATAGACTTTAATGAGACAGGAATATGCCCTAGGACTGTCTTGTTCACCAGCCATTTTACTCATTTTTATATCTAAGGACCTCATGTAATACTCAATTACAGAGGTGTCACTCTAAAACCATACAGACTTCTATATTAACTTGGACCACACATCTACAAAATTACTCAGACTGAGTTCTAAAGCACACCCAATTCCATACCCATACCCATATTCAATTACAGAGGTATCACTCTAAAACCATACAGACTTCTATATTAACTTGTTCCACACATCTACAAATTTACTCAGACGGAGTTCTAAAGAAAATTTGGGGTAAGTTTAAATGCATTAAGATGTCAGCTTCCTAAAAACCAAGAAAGTTTTGTGTATTAAGCCAGTCCTTTTACACATATCTTTTCCATCCAGAAGAATGAAGTTCATATCTGCATAGGGATGGGGAGGACATTCCAATGCTTACCTTATTCGGGCAATAGCTAAGACTGAATTAAAACTGTAGAAGGCCATATTTATTTTTGTCTCAACTAGTCAACATAGGGACCTAGGCAAAAGGAGTAAGTAATTTAGTATTTTAAAAACACATCAATTAAAATATATCAGGATTTAAGCGTTTTTAACTATTACAATTGTAGATATTTGCATAGTCAAACTTGACTGTGTCATGTCAATAATCATGAATATTTTCATAGCTCTGGATTTGAGAATGGTACTATGAGAGGCTAACAAATGGAAATGATTTCTAAGGTGATGATGTTATGAAGCGAAGTGGTCTTCAGAGACATTCTGATTTCTGGTCTGTAGTAATTGAGCTTGAATGATTGTCTACGACTTAAAAAGCTGAGCAAGACACACTAATTGTAGACTAAAAATACAGGTAGAAATATCCTGGATTTGTTTCCAAATAGCTTTTTTTTTGGAGGGGGGGTGTGAGAAAGCAGGAGTTTTACAAAGAAGACAGGAAAGCTCCCGGCAGTGGCAGGGGTCCCGAAGGGTTGCCCAGCTTTTTTTCATAACTGGCCAAAGCTGTCCCAAATTCCAAAGGTTGAAAGTATTCACTAATCTCATTCATGTAGCAGTGAGGACATATACATGGTACCTACAAATCGCTCAAGTGGAGGTAAGACGGTTTCCTCTCGAGTAAGTCTCCAGGGCTCAAACTGAGCTTTGTACCTTTAAATAATCTTCACCAACACCTTTCTCCACCCAGCGGTGCTTTTCAACTGGGGCCAGCAAGCAGCAGCAAAAAGAGTTGACATCTCACACTGTCAACTCTGCTTTCTTGCAGCTGGGAAAGGAGCACAGGGTCTCTCCTGGATGGAAACCTCCATCCCGAGCTGGCATTGTCAATAGGGGTTAAGAACCTCTGGCCTAGACTAGCGGTGAGCGGTGTCCTGCTGGAGGAGACGCCGCGGCAGTCAGCTCCCCGGCGGGCTTTCCCCCAGCGTGTGGGAGCCGCCTCCCAGGCTGCGGGGCAGGGACCGGCCCGACTCCGCCTGCGCGGCGGCTGCCGGCGCCCGGCTCCCGGGTTGCCTCTGTTTCTGGCCCTTCATGCCGTGGGTGCACAGCGCGCCCGCGGCCTTCGCGCACGTGGCTGGGGGTGGCTGTTTGCTGTGGGGGTTCCGGGGGGGAGGGATCTTTGATCTTTTCGCGCGGCGGGGGGGCCGCCACTTGAACGCCGACCCGCGAAGAGGATCGCGGTTGTTGGAAATGACGAGGAGCGAGGCGCCGGCCACCGAGCAGACAGGAGGAAGCGACGCGCGGGAGGAGGGGAGTGGAGACGGAGCCCCGAAGTTTGGGGGGGGGAGCGGGGGTCCGAGGCCGAGGGCTGAAGAAAGCGCAGTGGGAACTGGAAGCCGTCGGGGACTAGGCGCCGGCGGGAGGGACAGGGTGCGGGGGGAGCCGGCGCCGGGGTGAAAGGCGGGCACGGGCCACCGAGTGACAGCCCGAAGACTCGGTCCGCCCCGCCCTACCTCCTCGTCCCGGCGCCCGGGAACGGCCGCCTCGGTTCTCCCAGCTCCTTCCCAACTCTTCCCCTGGCTCCCCGAGCTAGAAGGGCCCAGAGCCGAGACTCTATGGCTCCACCTCGCTCCCCGCCCCTTGACGTCATTCTGAGTGACGACACCTTTCACCAATGAGCTTTCAAGGTCTGGAGAGGGCGGGCGTCCTTCACCCGAGCTGCCCGGGAAGCCGCCAAGTCGCTTTCCCGTGGGCGAAATGATTTCTCGGTTGGGTTTAGCGTGAGGCGGGTCGGTGCTAGGGGTCCGGAGACTGACGTTTCTCGCCCTGTCCACACTTGGAGGCTGTGGCTTACCCCCGAGGAAACCCTTGAATGACGGCTGGATTAAAGAGATCCTTACCCCCCTGACCGCGTAATAGGTCTGACAGTCGCCATGGTAACCATCTGGAGTCACGCATGACATCACTTAGATGCATCTTCCCTCCGCCTCCGCAACTCCGACGCTGCCTGGCGGGGGGAGCAAAGGGGAGTTAAGGGGGTAGCAAAAAGGGCGGGAATCGGAAGGAAAACATCCCTCTCCCTTTCTCTCCAGCCAAAGGCTGGAGTTTTGTGAAATCTTCTTATGAATATCTAAATTCCACTAAATAAATTGACTTTATAAGTGTTCTAAGCGGTAGTGTCTGCCGGGGGCGGTAGCTCACGCCTGTAATTCCAGCACTTTGGGAGGTCGAGGAGAGAGGATTGCCTGAGTCCAGGGGTTCGTGAACAACCCGGGCATCTTGGTGAGACCTCGTTCCTACAATTAAAAAAAAAAAAAATTAGTCGGGCGTGGTGGCACGCGCCTGTGGTTCCAGCTCCTTGGAAGGTTGAGACGGAAGGATCGCTCGAGCACCGCAGATCCTGGTTGCAGTGGCCTTGAGGGTGCCACTGCACTCCAGCCTGGGTGACACCGTATGATCAGTAGTTTGTGTAGAAATCTGAACATTCAAAATGTATATTATAGTAGCTGTAAAATGACGTAGGCACTGCAGGTTTGGGAGCACCTCAGCTCCTAGGATGGCAACTGAGCCATCTTGGGAAGTGAAAGATCTAGAAATATTCTCGTTCCCCAGTTATCTCTTCTCATCCATTTTATCTGGCTCCAGAAGGAAGATAAAAATTTTCGTGGCTCTACTCTACCGGACAGCAAGAAATCGCTTTCTCACGGAGAACATGCGAGCTGATTTTATTCATCTGGACTGCACATTTCTAAGAATGAAAGATGGCGGGTATTAAGTTTCAGGGGAAAAAAAAAAAAACGTAGACTGCTTTTAATCCACAAAGCATTTTTCAACTAATAACCAAATGGATCAACTATGTTAAATAGGCAAAACTTTTCAGTTTGGCCACTAGAGGTCCCTTTGTGCATGTCTAATACTCAACTTTCCACATAAAGGTTTCACTTCACGTTCTATGTTTACTAGAATTAAAATCTACGATGGATCTTACCTTTCCCTCTCTGAAAATTCCTGGTGGTAAATGTTGAGCTCTAAAAAGTAGGTATAGTTTTCACTTTGATGTCATAAATAATCACTGTACTACCATGAACACATAGTTTTCTGGAAAAGATAATAAGGAATGCAAAAATATTATCCTCAGTTCCCTGGGAGACATTTTATACTGGGCAATATTCTTATTTATGCATTGTATTTACTTACAACCAGGCACAGCAAAAATTATTAAGTATTCATAAACTACATGAACTATTCCATGCCCGGTACTTGAAGAATGAGCTAGGTATTCTACCTATGGTCATATGTCAGCAATCCTGCTCTTAAAAAGGGTAAGAACCCTTCTTATTGAAATCTTTTTGTTCAAAACAATGTCTACCTTCTACTGTTATGAGACCTGGCAATTTATTTGACTTTCAGAATAAGTGATTTATTATGTAAGGAGTTTCTGTATATAATCTAAAGTAGAGAAACAAAAACATTTTCTTCTCCATGACTCTGGCCCTGAGAATTGAATTAGACTGCTGTATTAATGAACTGCTTGTTCATTTTCCATGAAGAGTATGCATATTCTGAACCTCAGAAGATGTAGATGCTGAAAATGTAAATTATTATTTTTCATGCCATTTTCCTAAATATGGCTCCAGATCAAATATTGCTAACTGTATTGTCTAATGTTTTGCAGGAAGAGACTATGCATCTGCTTTACATAACTTCAATTTTAAGCTCTTGTTGTCAGCATAGCTATTACAATAAAAGCAGACTAAAAACAAAATCCCTGAGGACAATTTACTAAATTCTCCTCAAAGGGAAATCCAGGTGCCAGGGCAAGGCAACAGTTTACCAACAAAGTATGGACGAGGCAGGAGAGGGAAAAAAGGATGGAGGTAGAAAGGATAATAGAAAAAACCAACCCTTTCCAAGAAATAGAATCAAACCGGACTCATGCATGTGTTTTTAAAAGACATATTTATCACAAATAAAAAATATGCTTTTACTCATTGTTTTAACTTGAGGTGCTACTTCACAAAGCTTAGGTTTAAAACATTTAATGATTAATAGTGATGGGAACTCTTCTCAGTATCATCCTTAATGTTATGAACAGGGTGATGCTAAAAAAAATCGAATTCGTAGTTAGTACTATTAAAATAATCAGCCGGAATCTCTAAAATTTCCTGTTCAAGTGGTATTTAAAGATAAAGATGTCAGGAATTTCTTGTAATAGTACCAAACAAATCCAGCACTATAACGTCTATGGAGGAGAGTATGACGTCCAGCCGTGATCTGGCTTTATTAATCTCGGAAGAGAGCAGAGTGGTGGTTTCCTCATCTGATCGCCACCTGCGTTTCCTCTGCACTTCCCGTCTCTGCGCAGTGACGTTCTAAGTCACCACCAGGCCCCAGGAACTACCACCAAATCTGTACACTCCAGAGGGAAGAGTTTACAGTGTCACACTCCTGGGCCCTTCCATTGTCTTACAGAATTTCCCAGCGTGGGGAGGGCAAAAGGATTACAGATAACCGCCCCCCTCTGCCTCCTGGTTCTTGCCGGTGCCGTCTAGGACGAACGCCCTCACGTCCGTCGACGAGCAGGTCCGGCGGGAGGCTGCCGGGGCCAGCGCACGTGACGAGCACGGAGCCGCCG
>NW_007259238.1:822015-822642 GCF_000164805.1 Carlito syrichta
CACGCAGACGGCGCCGACGTCCTCGCGCTACCCACAAGCCCCCGCGCCGCAGCGCAGGCAGGAAAGAGGTCAGGGGCCTCCGCTCGCGGGCGGTCGGGGCGCGTCCTGGACGAGGCTGCCACACCGCCCCGGAGCCTTGCTCCCTGCACCCAGGGGGACCATCCGACACTCACAGCCGTGGCCGCTAGGGAGCCCGCCTCTAAGGCTGAAGTCTTGCATCCACCCTGGGTCAGATGCGGACCCTGTGGCACGGGGCGCTGCTCCCTGACAGCTGTCGGACGCCGGACGGCCCAAGAGGCAAAGGGATTGTCCTGCTCTCTCTCACCGGGGACCCGTGTGTGGGTCATTTCTGTAATTGGGGAGTGTAGTGCGGTGTCACCCTGAGGAGCACCCTATGGCGCTGAAGACGTGCTGTTATTTAATAAGTCTCTAAGAAGCGCACGTGCTCAGTTTCCCTCCTGGGCCCCATCCTTCCCGCCTCCTCCGTCGCCTAGTTTTGGAGTGTGTCACTCCTGCTCCCTTCCGCCCGGTCGCCATGCTCCATCCTGGTCGCCCGCGGCCCCGTCTAGCCACCTTCGGGCCGCCCGCGTCTCCGTTCCCGCCCCCACTCGTCCTCCGGCCCCGCCG
>NW_007259238.1:823193-837285 GCF_000164805.1 Carlito syrichta
AAAGGGCTCGAGGGGAGTCCCGAAGGAGAAGCAGATGGCAAGGTGGGGGGTGTGGAAGGATGGGGGTGGGGCAGGGAGGTAGGATTGGGGTAAGAGATGGAGTGGCGCTGAGCTGGGAATTGGGAGTAGAGGTGGGATGGGGGCGGGGATATGGATGGGAACGGGGGAGGGGCAGGGAAGGAGCACTGGAGTTAGATTTGGAGATGGGAAACTGGGTGGACTGAGAAATGGGGAGGTTTGGGGGTGGAGTGTGGGAACTAGAAGAGTCTGAGGGAAGAGGGTAGAATTTGGTGGAGGGATGGGCATCTTATGGGAATCAAGGGAGAAACAAGGGAATGGAAGTGGAGGAAAACGAGTGTTAGGAAAAGGGATGAGAAATGATTGAGGCAGGATGCAATAGGAGGGTAGGAAATAGACGCAGGAAACGGAGACGTAGGATTGGGTTAGGGAAGGAAATTAACTGAATATTGATAGGGATGAGAACGGTCGACTTCGCATCACAGAGTGGGAGGAAAAGAAGGGGATGGGGGTTGTTAAAGTGTTAGGAAGGGAAGCCTTTTGTTCCTATATTTGTGTGTATTCTGTGCCTTTTCTTTCAAGGCTAGAGAATAGAGAAGCTAGTGGTTATGAGGTTGTGATGGTTGTGAAATGGGGAGGTGTGGGTTTTACCGTTTTGAGGGAGGAGGCGATGTGTTTGTGTTATGGTAGAGAGAGACCTGGCCATAATTTGATGGTTTTGGTGAGGGAGTGAAGACTATTCCGATTTAAAGGGGGCAGGGGCAGCCATGTTTGCTGCCAGGCACTGCAGTGTAAATAAATTCTTTTTCCTCTCCGACCTCAGTATGAATTTGGAAGGGGCTAGTCCAAATTTTAACCCCCTTTCTATTGGTGAACTCTTTCCCCCTTACATCTTTGGGTCATTTTAAATTATTCATAACCACTGAAGGAGGTGGTGATGTTTTCCATTTTGTGTGTTTTGCTGCTTTTCTCCCTCTTTTCCCTCTTCCTTCTGGTTGCAAACAACGCATGCTGATGAACTGCGGTGTAAATTTAACCCTTCTGTTCAATTTAAAACTAGATTTTTAATAGCTGAAAGAATCTTTACTACACTCGTATTCCAAACATGATCATGAAAAGTCTTAAATTTTGAAAAGTCATTTGTTTCAGAGGCCCCAGGAGCAGTCAACATGTTTTCTGCAATTCTTTAAGTAAACAAGGAAATTGCATCGGTTATTTTACTTAGGCCTGTGCTCTTGGCAAAGCACTGTGTGGGGGTGAGAAGGGGTAGGAAGATCTGCTTGTAGTAGATTATGTGCTTGCTCTATTTTGAACGTTGAAAAATTAGAAATGTGTCTGTTTTAAAGTGATGTTTCCGATAGCTCTTTCTTGTAGGTGATGGGTGTGTTAAGAATAGTATTTTCTTTCTTTTTTTAATAAACTCTTTCCTCCCTCCCTTCCCTTTGCTATCATGTAACTAGTTGACTACAATCTCCAAATGCCAATTCAGCCCAGTGTAGTGATCTATTAAGTAGGCATACAGTTCTTAGAACCCACTGAGGTGCCAGTTTGTGTGTGTGTGTGTGTGTGTGTGTGTGTGTGTGTGTGTGTGTTGTTTTTTGGTGGGAAGTTCAGTTCACTCTCAAGAAAGCTACAACAATTCTTTAATGTATTCAAATATAACCACTTGTTCAATTTGAAATAGTTACTATTCTAAAGGCTTACATCCTGACAAACTCACAGTAGATACATTGCTATTAAATGAATCCTATTTTATTTTTATATTGAAAAGGATTAAATGCATGTGACCTTTTGTTTTATAATTGTAATTGGGGTAACCCAAACTTTAATCTGTCATTGATATTGAAACTGTTCTCTAATACCAGGAAGGCCTGTTAAAATTGTAATATGGTGGACACAAACCAGTTGTACTACATATTGATTTAATCTATCTTAATGGCAACATCTCAGTTGTTATATAGAAGCTTAGGATGTGTTGTTGTGTTGTTAGAAAAATTAAATTTAATGTTGTTAGAGTGGTACTTTGTAAGGATACTTTGAGTATAAAAATCAGATTTACACCTTGGAGTGTTTTGATTTGATAATGTTCAGCCTGAATTTTTTTTTTTTTCTTAATTCTGTGGAGAAAAGTTCCATTTTAAAAAGCTACTCAGCATGTTTTTTAGGATTTAATGGAAATTTCATTTTTATATCTCCTATTCGATTGACTTGTTATTTGTAATTAATGGCTAAATTATGTGCATGAACTATCAGCATAATTTTTAGGAAAATGAGCAATTGTATATTAGAATAGAAAAAATTATATTGGAAGCTTAATTTGCAAAAAAGAAAAAAGTATATTTTTATGTATTCAACATTCTGTAAAGATCAAGGTGTCCTGTCCAGCTGTCATAAGTATTCTGGTTCCTTGGACAAGGTATCCATATAATGATAAAGACTATTTTTGTTAGATAACACTTAAAACCCAAACTTTTCTCTGATTACCATGTTGGTTTTTTTTAACCTGTGATAGTTATTTTTTTAAACCTTCAATTAACACTCACTCTTATAGTGATCAGATTGAATGAGTTTTAGATGAAGGAAATTGATTGCAAGATTGATGATCATTGGATGAACTGTCAAATCTAATTCTAAAGACAGCAGTTTCTGGAATTTATAATAATGTTTATGGTAACCCCAATAATAGTCGTTAATAGCTGTCCTCTTACAATGTGCTGTGCTGATTTCCTTTTATCCTCCCTAAAGTTTTGTAAAGTTGGTACTATTAACTCTTTCCTGCAGACGGAGAAACTGAGGTTGAGTAACTTAGTAACATCACACAGATGGTAAATAGCAAAAACAGTATTTGAGTTCAGGTCTCTTCTAATTATAGAACCCAGATCAGCAGACCTTTACTTTTGTTTATTTTTAAAAATCATAAAACGAATACATGTTCATTATTTTTAAAGTTTTCACATACTATACAAGACTAAGAAGTTAAATTTCTTTAAAAATTAGCACTCCTCATTCTCCACTGATAACCACTTTGAAGTTTTTTGTGTGTCTTAGAAAATTTCTGTGCATACATGTATATCTCCTTAAAATACATACAATGGAGTCATACTATCTGCATTTTGCTTTTTCATTTTAACAGCCTGGGACATCTTTTTAAATTAGTACATATGGAGCCACAGGTTTAAACCACAGGTTTTTATTTTTTTTTACGGGTCATATAGTATTCTATTGTGTGAAATATTGATTAACATTTAGGTTAACAGGTTTTTACTTTTATGTACAAGTAATGTATTTGGTTCTGAATTAAGTTCTTAACAGCCTATTTAAAATGGAAGACAGACAGTCCAACTATTTTATTTTATAAGAAAGAAAACTGAGGTGTATAGAAGTTAAGTGCAAGACTTTCATAACAAATCTGTCACTCAGCTCTTTATACCACACCATATTACTTCCTTTCTGTGAAAGTACCTGAGCTGTCTGAAAGTTCAAGGTGAGGGGGCCTGCTTAAGGTTAGGCATATTTAGTTATAATAAGTTAGAGTGGAGTAAATTGCAGTGAGGTAAAGTATCTTGCCAATATTTCTTCATACTTTGTTCACCATGTTGTACATATAACGTGTGCACAAAATATTTTTACATGCAAAAATATATTGTGTCCAAGTTGTTGTGAAGTGTGTGTTTGTAATACAATGATTTTTGGTGGAATTTTTTCTGTTTTAATAAAAAAATTATTAGCCAGGCTCGGTGGTTCAGCCTGTAATCCCGTGCTTTGGGAGGCTGAGGTGTGTGGATTGTCTGAGCCCACGGGTTCGAGACCCGCCTGGGCAACTTGGTGAGACCTCATGTCTACAATAAATCAAAAATTAGCCGGGTGTGGTAGGTGTGCCTGTAGTTCTAGCTACTTGGAAGGCTGAGGCGGAAGGATCGCAAGAGCCCAGCAGGTCCAGGCTGCGGTGGCTGGGAGTGGCCACTGCACTCCAGTGACAGAGTGAGACTCTATCTTTATTTATTCATTTTTTTTGAGTTGGAGTCTAATCTCACTCCATCGCCCAGGCTGGAGTGTAGTGGCACACTCACAGCCATCCCAGCGTCAACCTGCCGGGCTCCGGAGATCCTTCCACCTCAGCCTTCCAGGTTGCTGGGACTACAGGCACGCATTACCACACCCAGATAATTTTTTGATTTATTGTAGAGATGAGGTCTCGCTGCCCACGTTGGTCTCGAACCCGCGGGCTCAGGCAATCCACTCACCTCAGCCTCCCAAGGCACTGGATTACAAACTGAGCCACCGAGCCCGGCTGGTTAAACATTTATAATACCTTATGTTTATATGGTGTCTTCGAGATGTTTGATAGAATTCCCATACAGTAATTTGACTTTTTAAATCAATTTAATGATGGGAAAATTGAGATGTCACGGACTCCTAAGGCCAAGTACATGACATGTTAAGTAAAATGAGGTTTTCAGATTTCAGTACAGTATAATCACTTTTAAAATGTTTTTTTTTTCTTTTTTTAGACAGGGCCTCACTGTGTTGCCCAGGGTAGACTTGAACTCCTGGGATCAAGCAGTCCTTCCACTTCAGCCTCTGGTGTAGCTGAGGCTACAGGCACATGCTCTATGCTCAGCTCATGATTACTTTGACAAAAATTCCTCAAGAATGTGTGTGTCCTGCTGGGCTTGGTGGCTCAGCCAGTAATCCCAGCGTTTTGGGAGGCCGAGGTGAGTGGGTTGCCTGAGCCCGCGGGTTTGAGACCACCCAGGCCACTTGGCGAGACCTTATCTCTACAATAAATCAAAAATCGCACGCCTGTAGTTCTGGCTACTTGGAAGGCTGGGGCGGAAGGATCACTGGAGCCCAGCAGGTCGAGGCTGCGGTGGCCGGGAGTATGCCACTGCACTCCAGTCTGGGCGACGGAGTGAGACTCCAACTCAAAAATAAAATAAAATAAAATAATAAAATAAAACAAAGTTTGTGTCCTGTTTGTTTTACCGTTATTTTCATAGATAATTAAACATTAAATGACAATTATTTTTCTACCACAGCACATTTTTTAAAAAAAATGTTTTGGCATAAGTTAATTCTGAAATATGAAGGGAAGTATTTTAAATTTAAGAAAGGGTAGCTTCCTGCGATTTTGTGGGTAAAAAAAATTGATTTAAGATAGAAGATCGTGTAGAGACTTGCCTAGTGGTATTTTGGCCATAACCAAGACAACATTGTTTCTGTTGAGTCTAGTTTAACCTCTCAGCTGTGGAGTCTTAAGAAAGCTATATGTAAGTAAATAACAACTTTAAAAATGGGCACTTTGAAGCCCTTTTAAATGTGAAGCATGACATAAAGAAAAGTGTATAAGACCTAGATGTACAATATAAACTAGTAGTTAGGAAGAGAACATTGTGTAACTGTCATTCAGGTAATAAGCCCTTTATTTCTGTTGCAGAGACAGCCTCGCTGGTTTAACTGATAATGCCTTGGTGATAATTGGGCTTTAGGGATAAAAGTATATGGATGATCAGTTTTTGTTTTGTTTTGTTTTAATCATAAGAACCTGAAAACTTATAACCATGAGGGTTCAGCAAATATAAAAATAGAATAACCAGTTTTTAATTGTTATTGTTGGAAAGAAGTATTTGGACCTTTTTTTTTTTTTTTTTTTTAATCAGGGTCTCATTTTGTCACCCAGACTGGAGTGCAGTGGTACAGTCACAGCTCACTGCAGCCTCAACCTCTTGGGCTCAGAACGATCCTTCCACCTCAACCTCCCAAGTAGCTATGACTACAGGTACACACCACCATACCCAGCTAATTTTTTGTAGAGACAGGGGCTCCTTATGTTGCCCAGGCTGATCTCATACTCCTGGGCTTAATCTTCCCGCCTTGACCCCCAAAGTGCTGAGATTATAGGTGTGAGCCACTGTGCCCTGCTGGATGAAATTTTTTTTTTTTTAAAGCAGCTTCCTAACATTTAGTGTAAGCATTTAGTGATTTTCAAGTCTTAGTGCCTTATTGATAAATAACAAAAAAAAATACTGAATCTTACCCCAAAAGTACCATTTTATACAAGGTGTTTTATTCAGGGTTTTTGGTAGGATTCAGTGGCTGTTCATTTTTAGATTAATATGCAAAATCTAAAATGACTTTTGTTTAGAAAATGTCAGTTTGCCTATATTGTTAATTTTCTTGCTTAAATATCTTTTTTTTTTGAGTTGGAGTCTCACTCTGTTGCCCAGACTGGAGTGCAGTGGCCGCTCCCAGCCACCGCAGCCTCGACCTGCTGGGATCCAGTGATCCTTCTGCCTCAGCCTTCCAAGTAGCCAGAATTACAGGTGCACGCTACCACACCCGGCTAATTTCTTGATTTATTGTAGAGATGAGGTTTTGCCAAGTTGCCCAGGGTGTTCTCGAACCTGTGGGCTCAGGCAATCCACTCGCCTTAGCCTCCCAAAGTGCTGGGATTACAGGCTGAGCCACCGAGCCCGGCTTGCTTAAATATCTTATTTGAGAAAAAGTAATTTAATATTCCTGCTTTTATTGTGTTGTAACCATTCAAAAAGTATTAACCTGAAAGCAATCAGTAGCGGCAATCTATGTTTGACTCTTCATCCTTGGTCCCTCTTGAATCTTAAACCTTTTCTGTAATTTGGCGAGACAAACCAAATTACTTCTGAAGCTGGAGAAATGTACTGTATTCTGGTTCCCTGCCTTCTAAACTTCACATATTTGGAAGGTAAAATGTTGACTTTCAAAGATTATGACAGCAGAAAAAGTTGAATGCTTTTTTCCCTCTGAGTACCTGCTGAATATAGTCTATTTTCTTAAAACTCTGCAGTGTGAACTTTTACAAAGACATTTTTATTACATATCTACATGCCTAAATTAAAGCCTTTATTTAGCTATTATGATTTTATTACTTTAAGCCGTTTCCTTTTTTTATGATGACTGCAGAACCCAAATGCATTCGAATATAGTATTTAGATCCTGGTAAGAAGCTTCTCACTTTGCTTTTACTATATCCTTGAATTTCTTTCTATAAAGCAACAGAAGAATGTTGTTGTTGTTTACTCTCACTGAAAGTTAAATATATCCTTGCTGATCTGTCCACTGTAAGGGTGATAAATAACTACATTAAATCTTGAAGTAAGCATATATGTTGAGTTTTCCAAGATGTGTAAGTAAACATGATTTGATATAATTATATAAAAATATATAAACTAGGTAATTTGGCTTTGTGTGCAAAGTAGAGTTAATATACTTTTAGTCGCCTTATAGTTTCTGTGTTGTTACCACCTGCACAATTAAGTCTTGATCACTAGAATTTACTTTATTAGGTAAGAGAATTACTTAAGTTTTTTTTTTTTTTGAGTTGGAGTCTCACTCTGTCACACAGACTGGAGTGCAGTGGCCGCTCCTGGCCACCACAGCCTCGACCTGCTGGGCTCCAGCGATCCTTCCGCGTCAGCCTTCCAAGTAGCTGGAACTACAGGCGCGTGCAACCACGCCTGGCTAATTTTTGATTTATTGTAGAGATGAGGTCTCACCAAGTTGCCCAGGCAGGTCTCGAACCCGTGGGCTCAGACAATCTACTCATCTCGGCCTACCAAAGCGCGGGATTACAGACTGAGCCACTGAGCCCAGCTGTTTGTTTTTTTTTTTAAAGAGTTTTTTATTTTATGTACAAGGAGCTAGCATGCTTTCACTGGGTGGATGCCTTGGATAATCCATCCAAGGAAGATCACTTAGTCCAACTTAATGAAACCTATATCCTCATACTGATGGAAACATTGGTGGCACTTATTGAGACCGTATTTCTGAATCAGACTTTGTGAATTTGAGCAGATGCTACAAGAACGAGAATTGGCCGAATTTCCATGGGTGGCTCCAGTAGAGCTGCTGGTGACCAATCTTGCTCTTAGGAGTGCAATGATGAAAAGGTAGTTAAGGTACCTTTTATGCATGCACACACATGATAACCCTAAGAAATGCCTGTGGTAGGCTGGCCTCGGTGGCTCAGCCTATAATCCTGTGTTCAGGGAGGCCGAGGTGAGTGAATTGCCTGAGCCCACGGGTTTGAGACCCACCTGGGCAACTTGGTGAGACCTCATCTCTACAATAAATTTAAAAAAACAATTAGCCGGGCATGGTGGCGCATGCCTGTAGTTCCAGCTACTTGAAAGGCTAAGGCGGAAGGATCGCCAGAGCCCAGCAGGTCGAGGCTGCGGTGGCCAGGAGTGTGCCACTGCCCTCCAGCCTGGGTGACAGAGTGAGACTCCAACTCAAACAAAACAAAACAAAACAAAAGAAATGCCTTTGGCCCTCTTTGTATGTATGTATGTATGTATTTATGTATGTATTGAGTTGGAGTCTCACTCTGTCACTAGGTTGCAGTGCAGTGGCACAATCACGTCTCACCACTGCCTTGACCTCCTGAGATCAAGCAGTCCTGCCTCATCCTCCAGAGTAGTTGGGACTATAGGTGTGCCACCATACCTGGTTAATTTTTTGTAGAGATGAAGTCTCACTATTTTGCCTGGGCTGATCTTCAACTTCTGGGCTCAAGCAATCCTCTCATTTTGGGCTCTCAAAGTATAGATTTGTTTTGTTGTGTTTGTTTGTTTTTTGTGTCTGTCACCAGACTGGAGGGCAATGGCACGCTCACAGCCACCACAGCCTTGACCTCCTGGGCTCAGGTGAGTCTTCATCCTCAGCCTCTTGAGTAGCTGGGGGTACAGGTGTATGCCACCATGCCTGGCTAATTTTTTATTTATTGTGGAGATGAGGTCTCACCATGTTGCCCAGGCTGGTCTCGAACCCCTGGGCTCAGGCAATTCTCTTGCCTCAGCCTCCCAAAGTTCTGGCATTACCATCGTGAGCCACTACACCCAAAGTGTAGTTTTAATTTAATTTAATTTTTTTTTTTTGTAGAAATATGATCTCACTGTATTGCCTAGGTTGTTCTTGAACTCCTAGGCTCAAGTAGTCCTTCTGCCTTGTCCTCCCAAAGTGCTGGGATTAAAGGCATGAGCCATCATGCCCAGCCTATTTTTTAATGAAAAAATTGAGCTTTTACAAAGTGAGTACTAGTTTTAAAATAACATTTATGTAATAATTGTTATAGAGAAATAAAAAACCAGTAAGATATAAAGAAAATTAAAATCATTTAAAATCCTACCAGCTGGAAGTAACTACTATTAAGGATATTTGTTCTATATCCTTTCACTATTTTTTCTTAAGTTGGCATGTATTTTTTTAAAAAGTTGGAATGAAATTGTGCACTCATTTTGTAGCATGATCTATTTAATATTTTGTGAAATAAATATTTTTTGAGATTGTGATTTTAAAAGTTACTATATAATTTCATTATATGGGTGTGCTAGTAACATTTCTCTATTGATAATATTTTAGGCAGTTTGTAATTGTATTGATGACTTTTAGGCAGTTATAAAAATAAGAACATTTCAAATGCTTTTGATACATATTTCCAAAATGTTTTTCTAAAAGGTATTTATTGAGTCAAGGGTCTCACTCTGTCACCCAGGCTGGAGTACAGCCTCGACTTCCTGGGCTTAGACAATCTTCCTTCCTCAGCTTCCCAAGCAGCTAGGACTGCAGGTGTGTACCACCTGGCCTCGCTAATTTTTTGTTTGTTTGTAGAGATGAGCTCTTACTGTGTTGCCCAGGCTGGTCTCGAACTCCTGGGCTCATGCAATCCTTTCACTTCAGCCTCCCAAAGCTCTGGGATTACAGGTGTGAGCCACTGCACCTGGCCAGAAAAATTTTTTAAAGTAACAGTTTTATTGAGATATAATCCACATACAATATAATTTAGCCGTTACAAATGTACAATTCAGTGATAATCTTTAGTGTAGTCACAGAGTTGTATAACCATTGCCACAATCAATTTTAGGACATTTCCAGAAAGGTTTTAACCAATTTAAATGCTCAGCAATATTACAAAGGCTTTGCTTTTTAAAATTGCATTTATTTGTGACTTTTAAAGTATAGTACAAGAACACAACAGCTTTTGTGATGTAGACTTTGTGTATGTTTGTTAGTGAGATTTTAGAAGGTCTTTCATGAAAAAGATGCACATGTCCCATGTTAAGAAAGCTGACATATAAAGTTTAAGTTGATGAAGCAAAATATGAAGTAGATTTTTTGAATTATAAAATCATTCTTCTGTGTAGTCAAGATGCTGAAGGTGCCTTTATTGAAAGAGCATGTATGTTGTTTAAAATACTTTTTTTTTTGAGTTGGAGTCTCACTCTATTGCCCAGACTGGAGTGCAGTGGCACACTCCCGGCCACTTCAGTCTCGACCTGCTGGGTTCCGGTGATCCTTCCGCCTCAGCCTTCCAAATAGCTGGAACTACAGGCGCATGCTACCACGCCCAGCTAATTTTTTTTACATTTTATTGTAGAGATGAGGTCTCACCAAGTTGCCCAGGCGGGTCTCGAACGCACAGGCTCAGGCAATCCACTCACGTCAGCCTCCCAAAGCACAGGATTACAGACTGAGCCACTGAGCCCAGCTCAAAATACATTTCTTTTCATTCAAATTTGATTTAGAAACACCTTATTTTGGAAAATATCTGTGGAAAGTATGCTCTGCCTATACAGTTAACTGTAGCAAACCTATCACCTTATGGAAAGTGTGGTTTTCATTTTATTAAAAGAGATTTACTTTGTTCTTACTGACCTTCACCCTGAAAGTTGTTCTGCTGTTTTGTTTTGTTTGCTTTAAGCCGTTTAACAAAACTTTGTTTTTTCTAATGGGGTGATCAGTGGAGTGCAGGGCAAGAGTCAAGGAGGTCTGAGTTCCTGTCCCCACTTCACTTTACCACTGAGGATCAGTGTCCTTTATCTAAAATGGAAATGAAAGTTGCTACTTCTTGGAGTTACAGAGATTCAAATTAGAAGTACAAGAGTGTGCCTAGAATTGTATCAGGCAGGAAGTTGATAATAAATAACTTTTTTAAAGTAAGAAAAGTAACGAACTGGTGTTTAGACACGTGTTTAAGGGATGAAGAAATGAACTCAGTTGACCTAAGCACACTTTCATAGAAGTTAAAAGTTGAATGTTTACTAATTCCTGAACAGAAGCTTTGCTGGGGTCATATGGGTGTTTCTCAGTTGGTAAAAGAATTCATGCTGGTTCAAGTATGAATGTGAAATTAACTTTCCAGTTCAAAGTTACTTCTGTTGTTATTACAACTTCATGATGCCTATAGCCTCACCATAGCTTAGTGTTCTAATTAAGCAAATAGGTGATGTAAAATTTGAATATATGATATGAAGTTCCTAATGTTCTAACTTTTATTGCATATTTTGAAAATTGAATGTTGAATACATATGAACCTAAAATAAGTGATTTTTAAAAACCCAGCAAAACCCAAACTGATCTTTACAGAAAATATAAACTTAGTAAATTATTTTAGTTATAGTAAATTGCTTAGTATGTTAAACACTACATACCATTTTTGGCATACATTTCCCTTAGCTTTTTTTGTGGGGAATGGAGAATACAAGATAAAATAAGGTAAAATTTGAACATTGCAAAACTTTAAGAACCAACCTCAGAAATCATTTTACTATAACTTTAAATTTGTGTGGGGAAAATGATAGGAAAATATGTGAATGAACTTGTTAGTTTACTAAATTTCATAGTGAATGGCACAAGATGGCTGATAAAAGTTAGTTTGTAGTCATTTTCATTGTGAGCCAGTACCTTTGCAATAAGGGATTAGAAAATTTTTTTTTTTTTTTTTGAGTTGGAGTCTCACTCTGTTGCCCAGAGTGGAGTGCAGTGGCCGCTCCCGGCCACCGCAGACTCGACCTCTTGGGCCTTCTGCCTCGGCCTTCCGAGTAGCTGGAATTACAGGCGTGCGCTACCATGCCCGGCTAATTTTTTGATTTATTGTAGAGATGAGGTCCCGCCTGCCCAGGCGGGTCTCGAACCCATGGGCTCAGGCAGTCCACTCACCTCAGCCTCCCAAAGGCGTGGGATTACAGGCTGAGCCACTGAGCCCGGCTTAGAAAATAATTTAATGTAAATTTTTTTTCAAGTGGTAATACCATGTCTGTTGATTCGGGGTGTGGTCGAAGAAAAAAGTGAAGACAGTTGAGGTTAAACCAAATAGATAAGGGAAATGGGGTGTTTTACTAGTAAGTTTTGTATTGGTATAAAGTCATTCAATAGTAATGTGGTTTCATCAGGAAAAAATAGTAACTGCAAAACAACCTTAAAATGTAACTTAGTGGAATCATAATTGAGGGAAAACTTGGTGACTGAATTTAGTGACACACTTTCTGGTTAAATTCAGTAAGATATAGGGTTGTTTTTGCTTGTATTTTTTTAACTAATTATATCCCACTTTGTGCAGGTAATTTCCTAATTCAGATTTTGTTTGTTTGTTTTTGAATTGGAGTCTCACTTTATCACTCAGACTGAAGTGCAGTGGCTGCTCCCAGCCATCGCAGCCTTAACCTGCTGGTCTCCGGCGATCCTTCCGCCTCAGCCTTCCGAGTAGCTGGAACTACAGGCACGCGCTACCATGCCTGGCTAATTTTTTGATTTATTGTAGAGATGAGGTCTCGCCAAATTGCCCAGGCGAGTCTCGAACCCGCGGGCTCAGGCAATTCATTCACCTCAGCCTCCCAAAGGCACGAGATTGCAGGCTGAGCCACTGAGCCGGCTCAGAAGCTAATTAAAAAAAAATTGGCTTGTTTACATTTAAATAGCTACGTGTGACTAGCACAGATTCAGATATTCTTAGTAAAAGGAAAGAATTAAGTAGAAGTGAACATTTCACATTCTTTGCTCTTATGATTTTTTTTTTTTTTTTTGAGTTGGAGTTTTGCTTCATCACCCAGACTGGAGTGCAGTGGAATGCTCGTGGCCACCCCAGCGTCAGCCTTCTGGGCTCCAGCAGTCTTTCTGTCTCAGCCTTCCAAGTAGCTGCACCTACAGGCGCACACTACCACGCCTGGTTAATTTTTTATTCGTTGTGGAGATGAGGTCTCGCCAAAATACTGGGGCTGGTCTTGAACCTGCAGGTTCAGGCAATCCACTTGCCTCGGCCTCCCAAAATGCTGGGATTACAGGCTGAGCCACCAAGCCCAGCCGCTCCTATGATCATTGAGTTTTGCGTTTGGGATGGAAAGCTGGATTTTTTAAATCTAATTTTTCTGAAATGCTCACTATCTTAGATAGTAAATAAATTCTTCACAGGAAACAACTTAATCAGTTATTTAATCAATGGTTGTCTGAAAGGTAGAGTATTTTGTTGTTTTTGAGTCCAAGTGTCGCTCTGATGCCCAGGTTGGAGTGCAGTGGCATGCTCATTGCCACCCCAGCCTCAACTGCTGGGCTTAGGTGATCCTTCCACCTCAGCCTTCCAGGTAGCTGGAACACAGACGCATGCCATCACACCCGGCTAGTTTTTGTGATTTATTTTAGATACAGGATTTCACCAAGTTGCCCAGGCTGGTATCGAACCCCTGGGCTCAGGCAATCCTCTCACCTCGGCCTCCCAAAGTACTGGAATTACTGCACCAGGCCACAGAGCACTTTAAATACAGAATACATTACTTTCATTTCAGTATATTTTGGACTAGTTATGGTTAAATAATATCTAAGGGTTAAACGTTATATTACATGTAATTGACTAAACCATTGTTTAATTTTTTTTCTATACGCATACCTCAGAAGCCTCTGAAAAAAGTGAACTCTAAAGGAAGTGAAAATTATTGCCTGATAATCATCTCTCTGTCGTCTTCTAATCCTTCTAAATGACTGATTTCTCATTTTGATTCCATTAGTCATTTTGATAACAGTCTACCCCCCTCCCATCACTGTATGCCCCCTCCCATCACTGTATTTTTTTATTGAGTTGGAGTCTCACTCTGTCACCCATACTGGAGTGCAGTGGCTGCTCCCGGCCACCACAGCCTCGACCTGCTGGGCTCCAGCGATCCTTCCGCCTCAGCCTTCCAAGTAGCTGGAACCACAAGTGCGCGCTACCACACCCGGCTAATTTTTTGATTTATTGTAGAGATGAGGTCTCACCAAGTTGCCCAGG
>NW_007259238.1:837676-862754 GCF_000164805.1 Carlito syrichta
AAAAAAAAAAAAAAAAAATGATAGAGATGGCTCTATAGTACTATCTTTACCTTTACAGTTTGCTTTCTCCCTATATATTTTTGTGAAAATCAACCACAAAATGTAATATGGCTCAGAGATTTTGGTTGCCAGATGTTAAAAATTTTAAATACAGTATTTTAGTAATAAAAAGACCCATAATATATTATTGTGTCATACATAGTAATGGCTTGACAGTCATTGCGTTAACTTAGATCTACCCCTAGAATGAAAGTAAACTCAAGAGCATAGAAAGCAGCAGTGGCTGTGACAAGAAACTGGGAGAAATTATTTTCGTTTTTTTCTGTGTGTGTGGAAGGTGACAGTGACACTCTACCAGCAATTAAAATCGAATGGCTTTTCCTAGCTGTCCTGGGATAAATTAGTTGTAGGTCACATTAGCATATTTGTATCCTTAGATAGGACTGTTATGATGGGGGAAGACTTTTTTTTTTTTTTTGAGTCAGAATTTCAACTGTCACCCGAGCTAGAGTGCAGTGGCAAGCTCATGGCCACCGCACCCTTGACCCACTGGCTCAGGCAATCTTTCCACCTCAGCCTTCCTAATAGCTGAAACCACAAGCAAATGCTACCACTCCTGGCTAATTTTTTGATTTATTGTAGAGATGAGGGTCTCACCAAGTTGCCCAGGCTGGTCTCGAACCCCTAGGTTCAGGCAGTCCTCTTGGCTCCACCTCCCAAAGTGCTGGAATTACAGGGTGAACCACTACCCCCAGCTAAGACTTCTCTTTAAAGTGATATTTATATTTTAGGTATCCCAAATCTTAGATTAATTAATCTAAGAGGATTTTCCTTCTCCCTGTTACATGTTGTTTAGGATGTTCATGAAACTTGTGAAGGCAAAGTGGTGGAAATACCTTCAGAAAAGCCCCTGCTGCTGCTGTAACAAATTGCAAGTGACTTAAAACATTACAGATTTATTCTTATTTCTGAATGTCAGAAGTCCAACATGGGTCTCACCAACTAAAATCAAGATATCAGCAGAGCTGCGTTTCTTCTCCCTGAGGAGGCTCTCCGGGAGATTCTGTTTCCTTGCTTTTTCCAATTTCTACTGGTCACTTGCATTCTTTGACTTATGGTCCCCTACCTACATTTTCAAAGTGAATAGTAACACAGTGTTCTCACATCTCTGACTCTCCCCTTTCCTTTTGACTTATAAGGATCCTTGTGATTACTCTCTCCATTACATGATTGTTTGCTGCTGCCTCTATATATTCATTGAGCACCTAGCTCACTTTCTTTTTCTTTTAGTATGGAGATAGAGTCTTGCTGCGTTGCCTAGGCTTGCCTAGGCTGGTCTCACCTCGGCAAACTCCTGGGCTCTCGTGATCCTCCTCACTGAACTCCTGGGCTCTGGTGATCCTCCTGTCTCGACCTTCCAAAGCACGGGAATTGCAGGCATACGCTACTGTGCCCAGCCTCATTTAGCAACTTTCTTCTTTTGCTTAGTGGGCTAGGGGATAGGGATATGCAGTGAACAAGACATGAAAGTACCCAGCACCTTTGTTAAAGTTGTTTTGTTTTGTGTTTGTTTCCATGATTGAAGAAGGCACTGCTACACCTTGTTTTGGAAATTCAAGACTAATGTAAACTTCAGGTATCTGACACATTGGGCAGTTCTCTGAGCACTAAAGTTACTCAAAGCACCTAAAATATAATATGACATTCTAATATGAATTGATTTTTTGTATTGAGCACACAGGTTTTATATTAGTCTATAAATGATACAGAAAAGGGAAGTCATTTTATTAGAGTTTGAGATTCTTTTTAACGTGTTACGTTCAACCATGATA
This sequence comes from Carlito syrichta, assembly GCF_000164805.1. NCBI lineage: Eukaryota > Metazoa > Chordata > Mammalia > Primates > Tarsiidae > Carlito > Carlito syrichta. Next base: position 839,509 of record NW_007259238.1, read on the forward strand.
ATGTGACAACTTCTCTTCCTGTTAGTGACTAATACCAAAGACAAAGCTTTGTAGTTTTACTATGCCCACTGGGGGAAATATGAATCATAATATGTTGTCGGTAGTTTATATATGCTTGCAGAATTATTATTTTTAGATTTCATGGTAGAGAGCATTATATTAAATGTGGTTATGTAAATGTTTAATGTCAGTTTGTGACTCTTTTGGATGATATGTTTATACTCCAGCACTTAATAAAATGTTTTCTACTCATTTTATTTTTCTGATGAAAAGATTACTTGGTAAATTTTTTTAAAAGATTACATACTAAACTTTTTAAAAAGTTTAAAAATAATTTGGGCAAATTTTGTTTTGTTGTGTTTTTGTCTCAGTGACCTGACTACCTGCTATCAGTTTGATTTTGTGTTGGACAAATAATCATATCAAAGGTATTTTCTAAGTTTTATTCATGAATCCTTTCTTAGGAAGAAAAAAGCAAATCTGTATACTCTGTTCTAATGCATGCTGTTAACAAATAACCTGTGCCATTTCAGTAACACTGGTTACTTAATGGTATTAGCTAACATTAAGATATTTAAATTGTTAATCCAGTCTTGAGTTCCTTATTGTAATACCCCCCTCTGTTTGGAATTGATAATGTGCCATGCACTGTGGTTGGCGTTTAAGAATCAGAGTTGAACTAGTTCATGTTTTCAGTGTGAACTTCCAGTCTCTCCATGTTCTCTGTCATTTAAGTTGCTTTTATTTCCAAGAATTGTGTGTTGTGCTTTCATTAAATGTTTGTAATTTGGTTTTGCAACATAGCAAGAAAAGCCCTTCTAGAAATTTAGATCTTTTAAAACCCATGATAAGAAGCCAAGAAGAGATTTTTTTTGTTTGTTTGCTTGGGATTTTTTGTTTGTTTGTTTGTTTGAGTCAGAATCTCGCTCTGTTACCCAGACTGAAGTGCACTGGCATGCTCCCGGCCACTGCAGCCTGGACTTACTGGACTCAGGCAGTCCTTCCACCTGAGCCTCCTGAGTAGCTGGGACTACAGGTGTGTGCCACCACGCTCAGCTAATCTTTTATTTATTGTAGAGATGAAGGTCTTGCCAAGTTGCCCAGGCTGATCTCAAATCCCTAGGCTCAGGCACTTCTCTCGCTTCCACCTCCCAAAGTGCTGAGATTACAAACATGAGCCATCGCTCCCAGTCCCAAGAAGAATTCTTAATTGCAAGTCTCTTCCAGGTTTACTGTTAGGTCTTTAGAAGGAGCTCCTCTTCCTCCCACCACAGATTAGAACTTGTTTCCTGAGCCTGGAAATGTCTGAGTTCCTGTGTCCTTCCCTGTGTCCTCTCGTCCAGTTCCTCAACCCTGCATGTTTCCCTTTGTCATCCAGGGCACTTGCTCCTGTCTATCAGTAGGGACTCTTCTTGCCATCTTTTATCTGTAACACCCAGGACTTGACATAATACAGACACTCAGTAGGAAGGAAATGAATAAATGGATCTTACCAAGAGCAGGTTTCTGAGCTGTATCAGCACTTTCCTTCTGTTGCCTTTCTCCAGCAATGCACGATGTGTGATTGCAGGGACTGTCTCTGAATTTTCACATTTGTAACTTCAGTGCTTAGTCAGTGTCTGTCTGGTTAATAGGTGCTCAATAAATACTTGTTTTTATTAGAGAAGCCTGTGTAGGTTGGAGTGGGGACAACCTGTCTGTAACTTTTGGTCTCCTTCCCATTGTAGGAGCTACAGAGTGGGAAGGAAGAGCTGACCTGAACCTGGGCCCAACTTTGTCTCAGCCCATAGAGGGCAGTTAAACAGCAGCTGTAATCCAGAGTTGATATAATGAAGTATTTACTGTCATTTCTTACACCTGTGGTTTGAGATCATGTTCACTTGCACACACGCCCTTCCTTTATGTCAAGATGGCCCTAGGCAGAGTATTCAGTGTTGCGATGACTTGCTGGAGGGAAGCTGTGCCAATAGCAGGGAATGCATGACCTGGCTGCAGAGGCTGTGGGAGGGGAGTCTGGAAAAGCTTTTTGAGTATTCTCCCACCCAATAAGGGCCTTCAGCTTTTTGGGTTTTGTTCTGAGGCATGAAGAGCCATGACTGTTATGAGTGGTTTTGGCTAGGGGCTGTCAGTGTTTTGGAGGGAAGATTGGAGGCAGGAAAGCAGATAGGAAGCTACTGTTCTATCAGATGAGAGTGATGAGGTAGAGCCGGTGAACTAGCAAGAACCAGCGGAGTTGGAAGGAAGGTGGAGGTAGAACCCTACTTTGATGCATTGTGCCTGTCTTCTCCCAGGCTGGGGGTTACCTTTCTATTTGTTTGTGTTGTCTTTTGTCATACAGCTTTTTAAATTAATATTGATTTCATTGGTCATTTCCTTTGTGTTTTATGCCGAGTATTTATATTTACAAATCCTTCTTCACTCTGAATTCATAAAAACCTCCTCTTGTTTTTGCTTTATTTATTTATTTTCTTTTTGAGTTGGAGTCTTACTCTGTCGCCCAGACTGGAGTGCAGTGGCTGCTCCTGGCCACCGCAGCCTCAACCTGCTGGGCTCTGGCGATCCTTCCACCTCAGCCTTCAAGTAGCTGGAACTACAGGCGCGCACTACCGCGCCTGGCTAATTTTTTTATTTATTGTGGAGATGAGGTCTTGCCAAGTTGCCCAGGTGGGTCTCGAACCGGGTGTGGTAGTGCACGCCTGTAGTTCCAGCTACTTGGAAGGCTGAGGTGGAAGGATCACCGGAGCACAGCAGGTCGAGGCTGTGGTGGCTGGGAGCGGCCACTGCGCTCTAGTCTGGGTGACAGAGTGAGGCTCCAACTCAAAAAAAAAAAAAAGCATGCTTTAAAAAAGGGGGCATGTTTCACAACAAAGAAATCTATAAACCCATCCAAAGAATTATGCACATTATTTGTACACATGTTAAATGAGTTTAAAATAAAAAACTTTACCTGTTTAGCTATAGTAATTAAAAGTTAAGGTACTAGAAAGGATAGACAATAAAATAGTCAGATCCTAGACATGGAACCAAGCCTCTGTGGAAATATGGCATGTGAGAGAAGCAACACTGCAGAGTAGGAAGGAAAAAACACAGAAGACACAAAGAATGGAGCTGGGACAACTGCTTGTCCACACAGAAAAAAAAAACGTAGCTTCTCATCAGACAACACACCAAATCCAGGTGGATTAAAAGCCCTAATGTTAAAAGTAGACCTTTAAAACATTTAAGAAAAAGCAAGCCGAGCTCGGTGGCTCAGTCAGTAATCCCGCACCTTTGGGAGACTGAGGTGAGTGGATTGCCTGAGCCTGAGGGTTTGAGACCCGCCTGGGCAACTTGGCGAGACCTCTCTACAATAAACTTGGCGAGACCTCTCTACAATAAATCAAAAATTAGCCGGGCATGGTAGCACGCACCTGTAGTTTCAGCTACTTGGAAGGCTGAGGCGGAAGAATCGCCCGTACCCAGCAGGTCGATGCTGGGGTAGCCGTGAGTGTGCCACTGCACTCCAACCTGGGCAACAGAGTGAGACTCCAACTCAAAAAAGAAAAGAAATGAAAAAAAGTAGGACAAGCTAGGTACAGTGGTGTGGGCCCATAGTCTCAGCTAGTCTGGAGGATGAGTTGGGAGTATCTCTGGAATTTGAGGCCGTAGTGCATTATGATTGTGTCTATGAATAGCCACTGCATTCGAGTCTGGGCAATGTAGTAAGACCTCATCTCTTTAAAAAAAAAAAAGACAAAAATATTTTATCTTGTTTTGATTCTATTGATCAAGCATTGAATTAACATTTTATTTCTCCCCACTTATTGAAAAGAGTGGCCCTTCTTGTGTTTTTGCTGGGTTCGTTAATGACAAAATATCATGTAGCAAATCCTGTTCCAGAAGGGTAACTTCTGTTGATACATCTTGAGTTTATTATGTATAAGTGGAGCAAGACTACTTTGTTTCAGATGAATATTGTGAGTAGTTGTATAAAAAAAAATCACATGATTTCTTTTGTATCTTGGTGGAAAGTGAGTAAAATTACATGAAAATGCAAAGGGAATATATTGTTTCCTGAATTGTTTATTTTTTAAGCCAGCAGATTTTCCAGTTTAACCCAGAAATTAGTCAGCAGCTTAGAGTTCTTTTTAAAAGGCTACCTCGGAAAGTACCTTAAGTCAAGATACCCAGATAAGATTTATTAATATAGAACATTTATTTTACATGCTAAAATACTGTAAGCCTTTTGTGTCATTTGGAGAATTGTTTTATTAAGCATAACTGCTAAAAGTAGTGCAGTTTTCCCCCTAAATCATATCCTTAAACTTACAAAATCAGCCTCAGGCAGAATGGTTAGTAAACCTCTTTATATGATTCAAAGTTTGACCAGCAGTATTTTCAAACCTTGTAATTTTGACATCCTCAAATTTTTATTTAAAAAGCTGCAAGGGAACTAACAATGTGTTAAGTGCCCGTAGAGTTAATACCATTATATAATGGTCTTAAGTCTGAGAAGTCCATTTTTATGCATTACCATGAGAATTTAACAAATTGTTTGAGAGAAAATGACCAGTCAGAAATAATTTGCTTTTGTACTACTGTGGTTAAAACTTTTTTGGTAACTATAACTACCAACTGTAAAACACTTGGATGCCATTAAGAGCAACTTTATTTTGTTTGTGATTAAAATATTTAAAAATTGTCGCCCAACGTGTTTGTTCCTTCAAAGGATAAAATAATTTAAAGACAAATGGATCAACCCCTCTTCCATTTATAATCTTTTTGTATTTCCTTAAAAAAATTTTTCAAGCAGGATTCATTTTGTTTGAAAGGTTGGCATTGAGTTGTATAGTCACTGTACCAAACTTGGTTATTGCTTTTTGTCCATAATGAGGGCTAGATTAGATGCTATCATTCTAGCTGCTTTTAGTGAATAAAAGAGAAACATTGTTGTTCATTTCCTTTTTTTGGTGTGTGGGGGTGCTACAGGGGCGTAATCAAGTTCTTAGAACCTATTGGTTGATTTTTTTTTTCTTTATTTTCCCCATAAGTCCCCACCCACCCCTGCTTTTTTTTTTTTTTTTTTTGGTTCATTGGGCAGGGTGTAAAATGTGATTAGAAAGGACACATGGCTTGCAAATGAAGAATACTGGTTTTTTAAAGCGTGATTTTTGTCACTTTCAAAGGGCAGAAATTGACTTGCTTCTGTTCATACTTCATAGCAGTTTGTTTTTGCTGATTTTTAGAGGTGTGTGCTTGGGCTCTTTAAAAATATTTATCTCCTACTTCCAAGAAAGGATGAGTGGCTTACAGTTTTAAAACAAATATATGAACCGAAAAGAATGGAGTATCTTTTAAAACCCTGAATAGAGGATTTTAGCATCTTCCTATAAGTTAAGCATGTTCTCTCAGATTTTTTCTTTTTCCATTTTTTGAGTTGGATTCCCATTCTGTCACCCAGGCTGGAGTTCAGTGGCCCACTCATGGCCACCATAGCCTCAACTTGCTCAGGTGATCCTTCTGTCTCAGCCTTCTAAGTAGCTGGAACTACAGGCATGTGCTACAGGTTTTTTCTTTTTTCTTTTTTGTTTGAGTTCGAGTCTCACTCTGTCGCCCAGACTGGAGTGCAGTGGTCATTCCCGGCCACCGCAGCTTCGACCTGCTGGGCTCCGGTGATCCTTCCGCCTCAGCCTTCCGAGTAGCCGGAACTACAGGCACGCACTACTACACCCAGCTAATTTTTGATTTATTGTAGAGATGAGATCTTGCCAAGTTGCCCAGGTGGGTCTTGAACCTGCGAACTCAGGCATTCCACTCACCTCAGCCTCCCAAAGCGTGGGATTATAGGCTGAGCCACCGAGCCTGGCTAGGTTTTTTCTATTTTACTATGATTGATTACATTTACAGGCTCTGGTTTCACTCTAGCAAACCCATGCACTGAAGATAATGGACCATATTTTTTAAAGACTAACTGTCCCCCCATTTTCTTCATAGTGTAGATTGGGCGGGGGAATAGTAAAAAAAGAATTTCCCTTGATGCTGTCATCCAAAGATCTTCCTATTCTATCATTAAGTGTGAGTCATATTCTGAAGAAGTTTTTTTCTTTTTCTTTTTTTTTTGCAGTTGAGAGTCTCACTCTGTGGCTCAAGCTGGAGTGCAGTGGTAGAGTCATGGCTCACCACAGCTTCAATCTTCTGGACTCAAATGATCCTCACCTCAGCTTCCCAGAGTAGCTGGGACTAGAGGCGCACACCACCACACTGGCTAATCTTTTGTAGAGATGAAGTCTCCCTGTGCAGGTAGGCTGGTCTCGAGTTCATGGGCTCAAGCAATCCTCCTGTCTCGGCTCCCCCAAGTGCTGAGATTACAGGTGTGAGCCACCATGCCAGCCTAAAGAAGATATTTGGAGGGATTGGTTGTAGTGATATGTATATGTATATATTAAATTGATTTCAAATACAGCATCAAATTTAGGATCACTGAAACAGTAAGTGATCAGTTAGAAATCAGTATATGTGCTGGGCATGGTGGCTCATGCCTGTAATCTCAGCACTTTGGGAGGCAGAGGTAAGAGGATTGCCTGAGCCCACAGGTTTCAGACCAGCCTGGGCAACATGGCAACACCTCTTCTCTACAGTAAATCAAAAATATTAGATGTGTATGGTAGCATGCGCCTTTGGTTCCAGCTACTTGGAAGGCTGTAGTGGAAGAATCACCTCAGCGCCTGGGCCCAGCAAGTCAGGGCTGCAGTGGCTGTGAGTGTGCCACTGCATTCCAACCTAAGCAACAGAGTGAGACTCCAAGTCAAAAAAGAGAAAAAAGCCTGTAATCCCGTGCCTTGGGAGGCTGAGGTGAGTGAATTTCCTGAGCCTGCGGGTTCGAGACCCACCAGGGCAACTTGACGAGATCCCATATCAATAGTGAATCAAAAAATTAGCCAGGCGTGGTAGCATGCGCCTGTAGTTCCAGCTACTTGGAAGGTTGAGGCAGAAGGATCACCGGAGCCCAGCAGGTCGAGACTGCGGTGGCTGGGAGCGGCCACTGCACTCCAGTCTGGGCGACGGAGTGAGACATTAACTCAAAAAAAAAAAAAAAAGAAATCTATATATGAATATATATGGTAGTTTTCTCTCTATGCTCCAAATAATCCATACTTGTTTGCTTTTATGTACTGCATTTCAATTTTTAAATTTTAAAACATAATGACCCTCTAATTTTTTTACACTATCTCTAAATTTTTAAAAATATTCTCGCTGCAGATATTGCCAAACAGTTAAAAAAAAAAAAAAGCCAGGTTTTTAAGAACCAGCATGGCTGATTCATTACTGTATACTGTCTGCATGCATGCCCTTCCCATTGCTGTGGAAACGTATTCAGACTGTGGGCTTATCATAAATGTTGAATAATGTTCCTTGCAACAATTCACTTAAAGAAACATCTGGATCCCTTGTTTATACTGGGGTAAAGGAAGGCCACCCTCTTCCTCTGTGTTGTGGAAATCATTATATGTTGCTATTTTTCTCTAGCTGTAAAAATTAAAATGTATCAAGTACACGTTGTTTTGTACTATGATTGATTACATTTACTGGAATAGCTCTGGAAAATAAAGATTGATGTTCATGCTGATTCAATTAACTGTGACTATGACAATTGTATTTCGAGAACTTTCACGTTTTAGATTTGAGACCCACAGCATTAATAACAACAAGGTTTTAAATAGATGTGTTTGTGTAAGAGTATACACACACACACACACACACACATACACTCTTATATACATATATATATGTTGGTGTATATATATATATGCACAGGTATTTACAATCTTTTTGGGGGGGGTCTTTGGTTGAGTTAACACTCTCCTTGGAACTTCATTTGACTTCATGCCAGTCTCTTGGGGCTCTCACCTTGCTGGAAAGTTTAGCCCAGAAATACAAGGAATTTCAGTGGTATCTGAGTAAGCAATTGTCACTGTTTGCCAAGGATATTACCTGAGGAGATCAGAACTGCCTTTTTTTTTTTTTTTTTGCGTTGGAGTCTCACTCTGCTGCCCAGACTGGAGTGCAGTGGCTGCTCCCGGCCACCGCAGCCTCGACCTGCTGGGCTCTGGCGATCCTTCCGCCTCAGTTTTCCAAGTAGTCAGAATTACAGGCATGCGCTACCACGCTCAGCTGATTTTTTGATTTATTGTAGAGATGAGGTCTCGCTGCCTGGCGGGTCTCGAACCCACGGGCTCAGGCAATCTACTCACCTCAGCTTCCCAAAGGCGCGGGATTACAGGCTGAGCCACCGAGCCCGGCTCAGAACTGCTTTTATATTCTCTCACTATCTCTGTGCAAAGACTCTCAATAACTCTTTTTCTTTTCCCCCCACTCTGTCACTCAGGCTGGAGTGCAGTTGCATACTCACAGCTACCACAGCCTCTACCTGCTGGGCTCAGGTGATCCTTCCACTTCAGCCTTGCAAGTAGCTGGAACCACAGGCGTGCGCCACCATGCTTGGCTAATTTTTTGATTTACTGCAGGCAGTCCTCACCTGTGCCTCCCAAAGTGCTGGGATTATAGGCATGAGCCACCGCTCCCAGCCCTCAACTGTTTAAAGCATGTTTATATATTTGTATGTAATAACTCCCCTAAGTTTACACAATTCAGTTGAAAGATTCATTGTAGCCTTTCTTGTAACCCTTGAGTTGGGTTCTAAGAGCATATATATGAATAGAATTACTTTCTGCTCTTAAGAAAACTCACCTAAACAGATTGTTTCATGATTAATTCTAAGAGGCATGCATAGGAACACAGAGGAAAGTTAGACTAACTTAGAGTTTAAGTGATTACTTCTCGGAAATGACCTTTTTTACTCCAAAGATGATAAAGATTCAAGCAAAAAAAAAGTAAAAGGACAGATTATGAATAGGAGATAATATTAGTAAAGGCACAGAAGAATGAAATCATAGTGTGCACAGTAATCTAGTGACTTGAGGTTGAACAGGTAGGTAGAGACCTTACTCAGAGGGCCATATGTATTCTGTCAGTCAAGGTGTTTGGGCTTTTTCTGAGCATTGGGAATCCACCAAAACATTTTAATCAGGAAAGCAATGGAGTTAGACTTACAGATTATCCTAAGAGTGTACTTGTGAGGTAGTTGTATCTGAAAACAAAAATAGGCAATTCATATGGCACCTTAGAGTCACTTCTGACTCCAAAATGCTTAAGTAATGATAACATAATTTTGAAGTACAATAAAATATAAAGTTTTCTCTTATTGAGAAGAGACAGGGATTTAAACATAGAAAAAATGCATACACACACACACACACACACACACATAGCACAATGTGTAATTCTATAAGGTGGAATCCAGCAATATGTTCTACCAAAGAGAGTTGTTCATCTGAATCACATAATGTGATTCCTTTTTTTTTAACTGTACCTGTGATTTGGCTTAAGCATTCTGTAAATTTTCCTACTATCATGAATAAGTTGGTAAATAAATAAGAATCCTAAAGATTTAGTTGACAGTTCTCAACTTTTTTTTTGCTTTAAAGCTGTCTATGGACAGCTTCAACAAAATGTCTTCATTGGTTGATTTTTTATTTTTTTTTGAGTTGGAATCTCACTCTGTCACCCAACTGGAGTGCAGTGGCTGCTCCCGGCCACTGCAGCCTCGACCTGCTGGGCTCCGGCTATCCTTCCACCTCAGCCTTCCAAGTAGCTGGAACTACAGGCACGCTCTACCACACCTGGCTAATTTTTTGATTTATTATACAGATGAGGTCTCGCCAAGTTGCCCAGGTGGGTCTCGAACCCGTGGACTCAGGCAATTCACTCACCTCAGCGTCCCAAAGCACAGGATTACAGGCTGAGCCACCGAGGCCGCTGGTTGATCTTTTTTTATAGACCTGAAAACATTGTTTAGAGGGTGAATTGTTTAGAAATTGTCTTTTGTGGTGAGTTCATGTATTTGAAAGTACAGATTAGACTGGATGGAAGACTAGTAAGATTATTTAGTCTCCTACCAAAGTGTTACTTTTGGGGAGTGGCAGTAGAGAATTGTGAGGTATTTTTTCATTTTTGCTGCTGTTGCTGTTATTTGCTTGCCATATTTAGAGACTATGGGAAATAAGCTTTCTTGTTAAGAGCGATGCTGTGGAACAGAGTGTGTTTGAATCCTTCATTTACTGGTTGTGTGATTGTAGACAAGTTATTAAATCATGCTGACCTTGAATTTTTATTTGTAAAGTGGAGATAGTAATAGTATTTCATGAAAGGGGAGCTCTGAAGAGTAAAATAATGCAACACATGTAAAACCCTTCGGATAGTATTGACACATAGTGTTAGCCATTAATATTACTATTTTAATAATAAAATATTAAACACACTGTCTTTATCAAGGATTTATTAAGGAGAAACGTGTGAATTTTTGCTGGCCTATACTGAGTGGTTTTAAAAGCAGTGTGTGAAAAACACCTTGCTTCCACATCCTGCCTGTCATGGCCTAATCACCTCCTTGCCTGGCATTGTTCTTTCTCTTCAGATGTCTGCTGTAATTGTAGTGGTGACACAATTTAATTCTTAATCACTTATTTCACATTGTTTACTACTGTTTGATGAGTCTTGCTCATAAGATCCTATATTTGTCTTACTAAAGAGATTGAAAATGCCTTTAGGTCAGAGATCACGTTTTTCACTAGTTCTGTGTGCCCAGTGTTGCACTGCATGATAATAACAGCCAACAGGTATTGAGCTCTAACTCTATTGCTAGGTACTGTCTTAGTGCTGTTTGTGAGTTAACTTTTTTTTTTGAGACAGGGTCTCTGTCATCAAGGTTCACTGCAGCCTTGACATCCTGGATTTAAGCAATCCTTCACCTCATTCTCTCCCAAGTATCTGAGGCTACAGGCATGTGTCACCATGCCCAGCTAATATTTTTTGTTTGTATTTTCATTTTTGTACAGAGGGGATCTCACTATGTTGCCAGGCTAGTCTAGAACTCCTGGGCTCAAGCGATCCTCCTGCCTTAGCCTCCCAAACTGCTGGATTGCAGGCATGAGCCACCGTGCCTGGCCTTGGATTTAACTCTTAATTTTTACAACAGCCCTGTACAGAGTAGACAATTACAAGTATCCACAGATTCTGGATAAAAAAACCAAGGTTTAGGGATACTGAGTAAGTTGCCTAAAGTCACACAGCGAACAAGCCTTGAAGTATGACTTTGAACTTAGCAGTTTTCTTCTGAACCTCTACTCTCAACTGCAGTGCTCAGTAAAGAGCCTCCTAATTCAGTAAAATCAAAATCATTGTTTTAGCTGGTATGTCTGCTGCTTTTGGAGACTGGCTGCCAGACTCCACAGCACATAAAAATCACTATGTAAAGAAATTTAGTTGGAGTCCTAGAATATCTTTCCTTTAAATTACCAAAACTGCTTTCTGAGCTGTACTATTGTATTATTTGGAGGCATAATATGAAAAAGCATGGCCCTCTTGGTGTAGAAAATATAGCAATGTGAACCCTTTGACTTGGTTGTCCAAAATATGGTACCAACATTTAACAGATTGTCTTACCACTTGAAGTGCCTGTAGTTTTTAATTTTCAGTACTTCTTCCTAACCCTAGCCAAATTATTTGTTTTTATTTTTTCCAACTTTTTACTTTAAGAAAAAAATTTTTTTTTAGTCAGTGTCTCATTCTGTCACCCAGGCTCTGGGCTCAAGGCAGTCCTTCCACCTCAACCTTCCAAGTAGCTGGAACTACAGACATGCACCACCACACCTGGCTAATTTTTCTTTATTTATTGTAGAGATGAGGTCTCACCAAGTTGCCTAGGCTGGTCTCAAACCTGTGGGCTCAAGTAATCCTCTCATCTTGGCCTCCCAAAGTGCTGGGATTAATGACATGAGCCAACCACTCCTGGCCTTTTTCTTTATTTATTGTAGAGATGAGATCTTGCCATGCTGCCCAGACTGGTCTCAAAACTCTGGGCACACACCACCATCCTCTTGCTTTGGCCTCCCAAAGTGCTGGGATTACAGGCTTGAGCCACTGTGCCTGGCACTTTAAAAAATTTTAAAACATTTAGAAAAGCTATAAAAATATTATAGTCACTTTGGGAGGCTGAAGCAAGAGGATTGCCTGAGCCCACAGGTTCGAGACGAGCCTAGGCAACATGGTGAGACCTCATCTCTAAAGTAAATCAAAAAAACTAGCCAAGCATGGTGGTGCGTGCCTGTGGTTCCAGCTACTTGGAAGGCTGAGGCAGAAGGATCGCTGGAGCTCAGCAAGTCGATGCAGTGGTGGTTGTGAGCGTGTCACTGCACTCTAGCCTGGACGATGGAGTGAGACTCCCTACTCAAAAAAAAAAAGAAAGAAAGAAAAGAGTATTACAGTCAGCATCTAGATTAGTCGGTTGAATTTTTGCCTCATTTGCTTTACTCTAAGCATATGTACTTTTTATTTTTATTTTTTAATTTTTTTTTTTTTTTTGAGTTGGAGTCTCACTGTCTCCCAGGCTGGAATACAGTGACACACTCATTGGCACCGCAGCCTTGACATGCTTGGTTCAGGTGATCCTTCCACCTCAGCCTTTCAAGTAGCTGGAACTACAGGCATGCACTACTATGCCCAGGCTCTGGCTTGGGTGACTCAGAGATGATTTCATTTATTTAATTATTTGTTTGTTTGTTTTGGGTGGGAAAGACTGGGGGAAAGGTACATTTAAGTAGAATAAAAAATAAGAGTTTATCATTAGACATTTTAAGATGAGAGGAGCTGTCAGACAGGCATTGGGATTATGGGCATGGGGCGTACTGAAAAAAAGAGGGAAGTTCGGATAGTTTGCAGGAGGTAAGGAACTGCCATGTAAAGAGCACAGTGAAGTACTGGAGTCAGAAGGTGAGAGTGTTACCACTTAATTCAACTTCTATTGGCTGTGTGACTAAGGGCAGATAACTTAATCTTTTTTTTTTTTTTTTTGAGTTGGAGTCCTGTTCCCGGCCACTACAGCCTCGACCTGCTGAGCTCCGGCGATCCTTCGCCTCAGCCTTCCAAGTAGCTGGAACTACAGGCGCATGCTACCACGCCCAGCTAATTTTTTTTTTTTTTTGATTTATTGTAGAGATGAGTTCTCACCAAGTTGCCCAGGTGGGTCTCGAACCCGCGGGCTCAGGCAATCCACTCACCTCAGCCCCCCAAAGCGCAGGATTATAGGCTGAGCCACCGAGCCCAGCTAACTTAATCTTTTTGAGTTCCATTCTTTCTCATTTGTCAAATGGGAATAATAATTTGCTTCAAAGGATTAAACAATGTATATTGTGGTCACAGGTTGTAGCTATCTGGCTCAGTGGATGCTTAGAAAAATCCATTCATGCACATACAGTTTGAGTTGGTAGGAAAAAGTCAAGTTATAGAAAACCTTGAAAGACGTGAAAGGGATTTGGCATAATCTGAAGCTTTAGAGTTTCTTAGAATGGGAATAGATTTGGTTTCAGGAAGTGTCATCTAACTGCTGTGCAGAAAGAAGTTAGAGGCAAGAACTATTTATAATTCAGGATAGGGTGCTGAGGACCTGGTCTGGGAAGAAAATCAAAGATTTGCTCAATGACTGGTTTATGGTATAACATGGTAACCCCAGGGGCTTCTCCCTGGAAGTGGGGCAGAAAGAAGGCAGATATGGGGAAAAGAGGCAATGTCTGGACACTTACCGCACATATGGCTTGACAGAGGGGGAAAAGTCAATCACCTTGAGATGTGGGAAGCTAGAAAAATGCTGGAAGCAGGGACAGATCTAGTGTAGTCCCAAAGAGAAGCTGAATTAGGGAAAGGACAGTGCATTTAGTTTTGAATGAATAACTTTTAAGTTTATAGTGTAGTTTTTAGGTCATTGGTTATTCTGTGACAGTGGGATATTGTGAAAAAGAACCCAGGATTGATTCTTTCTCAGGCTTCATCACTAACTAACTAGTGGTCTTGGGAAAGTCAGTATCTCAAGTGTTCAAGGTAGTTATCTAACCCAAGAAGCTACCGTGCCTGCCCTGTTAGCCTTTCAAGTCTGTTTGAGGATCAAATAAGAATGCATATGACTACACTCTGCTTGTGAGCTCTTATATAATTGTATGATGGTAATGCTATTTCTTTTCTTAGTTCAAACTAAAATGAAATATTTTGAGTTAGATGAGAAAAAAGGGGAAAAATATCAAACTTCTTAAAGGATTTGGAATTAAATCAAAAGCATCTGAAACCTCAGTCTCTGAATACAAATGCTTGAAAACCCTGTAGACTATAATTTGGGAGACTAATCTGGAACTGATCTTGTATATGAGAGTTACAAGAACCAAAAACACAGCTTGCATTTTGTTAGATGTCAGTATTTAACTTGCCTTCAAGTTGGAAGTATGAATGAGAACTTTTGAATTCTACCCGCATAGTTGCCCTATGTGTGTTAAAAGAATTTTAAAACATTTCCTTCTTATGTTTGCTGCTGTGAGCTATACATTTTTGCCAAGGTCAAATTAGGGTAATGTTTCAGTTCTTAAACCAAATAGGAAGAAATTATTTCTAAAATTTATTAAGTATTATCAGTAAGTATGGTATGCTGGTTGGGAGCAGACTACCTGGAACCAGACTGCTTGGGTTGCATCCTAGCTCTGTCAATTAAATTACCAGTCATATGCAGGTAAATAAGTTATTTAACTTCTCTGTGCCTCTAAATCCCCATCTGTAATGAGAGATAATATCTACCTGAAGATTGTTGGTAGGATTAAATGTGGTACTGTATGTAAAGCACTTAGAATGGTGCCTGACACATATGAAATGCTGTATGAGTATTAATGGCAGTTATTAGAATAGTTGTTATTTTGGCAGTGTTCAAAGAATAAAGTACATGAGCAAACGAAAAGTCGAGACCAGGTGCAATGGCTTGCACCTCTAATCCCAGCATTTTGGGACACCAAGGCAGGAGGGTTGCTTGAGGCCAGGAATTCAAGACTAGCCTGGGCAACATAGTGAGACTCCATCTCTTTAAAAAAAACCTGAGAGGCTGAGGCGGGAGGATCATTTGAGTGTAAGAGTTCAAGACCAGCCTGGGCAACATAGTGAGACCTTGTCTCTACAAAAAAATTTTAAAATTAGCTCAGCACGGTGGTGCACATCAGTAGTCCCAGCTACTTGGGAGGCAGAAGATCACTTGAGCCCAGGAGTTAGAGGCTGTGGTGACCCGTGATCATGCCACTGCACTCCAGCCTTGGGGACAGAGTGAAACCCCGACTGAGACCCCCAACTCAAAAAGAGAGAGAAAGTGAGAGAGAGAGAGAGGAAGAAAGGAAGAGAAAAGAAAATAATACTTGGAGCTGATAGCTGAGGAAGACAAGTGGTATAGTTGTTAAAAATTATGGGCTTTGGAGTCAGACGTGCTTAGATACAAATTCTAATTCTGCCCTTTGCCCTGTGGTCTAAACAAGCTACCAAGCCCTGCTGAAGCTCATATTTTGTTTTGTTTTTTTAAACCGTGGACCAGAAATCACAAGTACATGTCTTGTGAGTTGTTGTGACAATTAAATGAGATAATGTATCAAGTGCTTGACCTGGAGAAGACACCAAGGAAATTAGAGTACTCTCTACCTACTTGCCCCCATGTAAAGCAATACAGGCAGTTTAATTTCTTGTGTGCTGTATTATTCATTTGTTTGCAATTTTAGAACTGCTAAAATTATCTCCATTTATTAATAGCAAAACAAACAGCAGCTGTATGATAGGATACACCTTGAAAAGTGTATCCCTGGCTTTTGTTTCCCCCTTCCCTTTCCTGTTTTGGGTTTCTTGCTTTATTATTATGGTAAGTCCTACTTGAACAAGATGGCAGACATTAATTAGTCTACTGTTAATAATTATAATAATGGATCAATAGTAGTATTAGTAGGAATGAACTCGTATAGCCTGAGAATCTTTCACAGTATGCTAGTAAATCAGTTTGTCAGAGTTGATACAGTAATGAAAACCTGTTTGTCTTCCCTACTTTAGAGCTTTCTAGAAGAAATGTTTATGGGATTATCAAAATATGTAGGCTGTTCATTAATCCTGTCTTGAAATGAGTTATCAAACCTTATGACAAGGCAGGGTAGTCTTTGTAGCACTTATAAGAGATGCTTATCTCTATTATAACATTAATACATAATGTGGACACCTTTAGACACCTTCTAGAGGAGGTACCATAATTGAAAGGGTATAATGCAATGATTATAACACAAAGATCCAATCAATATTATAACAGCTGGGATGTGGTCTTAAAATACTCATGCTCTAGACCCCACCCCAGATTTATTGAATCAGAATCTTCAGGACCCTGACATGTGCATTTTATGAGTACCCCAGATGCTTCTGCTTAATAATGCACTTGTTAAAAACAACTAGATATTGGCAAGCATGTAGAGAATCTGGCATCCTCAGACACTATTGGTAAGAGTATAAATTGATATAGTACAGCCTATAGAACAAGCAGTATCTATCAAAATTTCAAATCTGTCTTATAGAAATACACATATGTACAAAAATATAGTTGCAAGAATAGACCTATTTTTATTATCAAACAATTGTTAGCAACTAGTTGATTATTAGTATACAAATGGTTAAGTACCTTATGGTAGATACTACATTTGTTTACTATGCAACCATTTAAAGAATGAATATGTATGAAAATTACCTAAACATGCTGATGTAGAAATATATCCAGGATATGTTCAGTTAAATAAGTAAATCAAAGAATAAGCTTTATTTTTAATATTTTGTATGTAACTATGCAGAAAAAGATATAGAAGAATACCCACCAAAGTTTACAGTAGTTGTCTATGGCACAGAAGAATGAGAATGATGAGAAACAGGCCTTTTTGTCTGTGTCCACTCTGTTGCCCAGACTGGCGTGCAGTGGCACAATCATGGCCTACCGCAGCATCAACCTCCTGGGCTCAGGTGATCCTTCTGCCTCAACTTTCCAAGTATCTGGGACTACAAGCATGTGCCACGGCTAATTTTTTTTTTTTTTTTTGGTAGAGATGCTATGTTGCTCAGGCTAGACCTTTTTACTTTTGTATTTAAAATGTTTACAGTACAATTTTATTATTTTTGTAATACCAAAAAGAATCACTGGACAAAACATGAATTATTTCAAAGGAAGCTCTTATGGAAACTAATTTGTATGTGTCAGATACTGCTTATTTAGCAAACACCAGTTTTAACCTGAGATTTGTAATCTGTAACTTAGAAACAGAAAGGAATGTCAAAACTATTTTGCCTTTTGACAAAGAGGATAAAATTTTGTTGCCCCATTTGTTGTGAAAGTAATTAGGAGTTTAGAACAGGAAAGCATTTAAGATAAGTATTTGTCCTGTGTCAGAATTACATTGGCTGTCTGTTTTGTAAGTTCTTAATGTTTGTGCATATCTGGATATAAAAATTGGGTTCAAAACATTTTAGTTTAATCCTTTTTCAATTGATTAGCCTCTAGCCTATGAGGATATTAAAACCTTTTAATCTCCTCTTTTATAATCTTAGGCCCGATGAGAGAAAGGGAAAGTTAAGGATGCTGGAGCAGAACAATGGATTTCTCTTTCTCTTTCATGCAAGGGATCATGGGAAACACAATTCAGCAACCACCTCAACTCATTGACTCCGCCAACATTCGTCAGGAGGATGCCTTTGATAACAACAGTGACATTGCTGAAGATGGTGGCCAGACACCATATGAAGCTACCTTGCAGCAAGGCTTTCAGTATCCACCTACAACAGAAGATCTTCCTCCACTCACAAATGGCTATCCACCATCAATCAGCATGTATGAAACTCAAACCAAATACCAGTCATATAATCAGTATCCCAATGGATCAGCCAATGGCTTTGGTGCAGTTAGAAACTTTAGCCCCACTGACTATTACCATTCAGAAATTCCTAACCCAAGGCCACATGAAATTCTGGAAAAACCTTCCCCTCCACAGCCACCACCTCCTCCTTCGGTACCACAAACTGTGATTCCAAAGAAGACTGGCTCACCTGAAATTAAACTAAAAATAACCAAAACTATCCAGAATGGCAGGGAATTGTTTGAGTCGTCCCTTTGTGGAGACCTTTTAAATGAAGTACAGGCAAGTGAGCACACAAAGTCAAAGCATGAAAGCAGAAAAGAAAAGAGGAAAAAAAGCAACAAGCATGACTCATCTAGATCTGAAGAGCGCAAGTCACACAAAATCCCCAAATTAGAACCAGAGGAACAAAATGTAAGTTGAAACATCTTTTTGAAAAATTTTGTAATCTCTCACATTTGCTGGAAGTTCAAGAGATCTTGTTCAGTTTTTCTCTCTTCAAATATGAATATTTCTGGTAGCTTTTTCTTCTAATCATTAGCAAGGTGCTTGGAATAGTATAACAGGTGCTAAGCAAATATTTGTTGAATAAGTGAATGGGCATCATTAAACTGAAAGAATATTTTAAAAACTTGGTACTAAAAATCTTGCTTCTTATGTTTCTTTGTCCTAATAGCCTTGATTATTTTTATTTGCTTATAGTAAACTCTGTTTTCGAAGAGGAATGGCAAAGAGAAGATGGTTAACTATATTGGGATTCAAAAAATTATTATTTAAGACCTACTTAAATAACATTCATTGCTAATATATTTGCTACAAAATAACCTGAATTAATAGAACTCTGTTTATTAAAATCAGAATTAATATTCATATATATTGACTAAAACTTTATTTTATTTATTTATTTATTTATTTTTTGAGTTGAAGTCTCACTCAGTCGCCCAGACTGGAGTGCAGTGACCGCTCCCGGCCACCGCAGCCTCAACCTGCTGGGCTCCGGCAATCCTTCTGCCTCAGCCTTCCAAGTAGCTGGAACTACTGGCATGCGCTACCATGCCCGGCTAACTTTTTTGTTTTATTGTAGAGATGAGGTCTTGCCAAGTTGCCCAGGCGGGTCTCGAACCCGCAGGCTCAGGCAATTCACTCACCTTGGCCTCCCAAAGCACGGGATTACAGGCTGAACCACCGAACCTGGCCGGGGTGGAGTTTTTATAAAAAAATCTTCCTTCATCGGGAACTTAAGATGCATGCTGCTGAAGTTTTTAGTATCTGAGGTTTCGGTGTAACAAATACTATGATGCTAGCAATAATATAAAAAGTATGTAACAAATCAATTCTAGTTTTAGTGAGGTGTTCTAATATGAATTGCATGTTTTCTGGACATTGCTTTGGGAAGAAATTAGTATATATTTTTTTGTGACAGTTATCTGCTTTTATAAGTGCTATGCCCGAAAAATTAATGTGTTATGTTATCAAATAAATGTTTACTTCTTACCAACTCATCTTTTCCTTGGTAACTGGTTCTGTTACTTCATACAACTCAAATGTGGTATTTTTTAGGAGTAATGGTCACAGTGGTTCTAGATTCTCACAAGTCCCAGTGTGACATTCCAACACGTATTCTCATTTTTCTATACTTTGGTTATATAATTAATAAATATTGATTGAAAAATATTCCTACCATATGCTGTAGGAACTGTTCTAAAAATTGAAGGTATGGCAATGAATGAAAAGTAAAGATGCCTACTCTCAGGTTACTTATATTCTAGTGAGGTGAACAAGAAAATACATATAGATATATATACATGTGTACATAAGTTCAGATAGTGTTAAATGCTGTGAAGAAAATAAAACTGGGTAGGTAATGAGATAAGAGAGTAAACAGGGACGTTAACTATTCTGGTGTATTAGTTTTACACCTGTAAAATGAAGGGTTTGGAACTGAATGATTTCTGAAATGCCTTTTAATTTCTTATGTCATTTATGAAATTCTCCCCATGGAACCTAGCTCACATAGTGTTTTACTTGACTATTTATAGAGTAAATGAGTAAATGGAAGGAGAGAAATTCACTTTCTGCACTCCAGATACATTCACTGTAGCATTTCTTACCTAGACCTGCAATGAAAAGATTTGTGATGCACTATGGCCCTTGGGAATCACACGGGGTATTTGCAAGCTTAGGAAATAGGTGCCATAGAAATTGCTCTTCATTCTGACTATAGACCTTTAAAGCTAGAGTTCCCAGCCAAAGAGACCAGCCTAAGTAACATGGTGAGACCTTGTCTTTACAATAAATCATAAAATTAACTGGGCACGGTGGCACACATCTGTAGTCCCAGCTACTTTGAAGGGTAAGGTAGAAGGGTCGCCTCAGTCCAGCAGGTCAAGGGGCCGTGGCCCTGATGTACCACTGGATTCCAGCCTGGACGACAGAGTGAGACTTTGACTTAAAACAAATAAAAATAAAAAAATAAAGCTAGAGTTCCCAAGGTTCTTGGTTGTCATTAGCATCATGCTTTTGCTATGCTAAGAGATGTGAGCAAATTAATCTGTTTTGTAGCCTTATATGTTTTAAAATTAGATTTCCTTAACTTGAACAACATAACATCTATGCCTTTCCTTCAGGATAGTTGTGGGGTTTTGTTTTTGTTTGGTTTTTTGAGTCAGAGGTTCACTCTGTCTCCCAGGTTGAAGTGCCGTAGCACACTTAGGGCCACCGCAGCCTCGACCTGCTGGACTCAGGCGATCCTTCTGCCTTGGCCTTCCAAGTAGCTGGAGCTACAGGTGCATGGTACCACACCCGGCTTATATTTTGATTTATTGTAGAGACGAGGTCTCACCAAATTGCCCAGGCTGGTCTTAAACCCCTGAGCTCAGGCAGTCCTTTGCCTCAGCCTTCCAAAGTGCTGGGATTACAGACATGAGCCACCATGCCTGGCCTAGGACAGTTGTTTTAAATGTTTTTGTTTTTTTTTTTTTTTGAGTTGGAGTCTCACTCTGTTGCCCAGACTGGAGTGCAGTGGCCGCTTCCTGCCACTGCAGCCTCGACCTGCTGGGCTCCGGTGATCCTTCTGCCTCAGCCTTCCAAGTAGCTGGAATTACAGGCATGCGCTACCATGCCCGGCTGATTTTTTGATTTATTGCAGAGATGAGGTCTCGCTGCCCAGGCGGGTCTCGAACCCACAGGCTCAGGCAATCCACTCACCTCAGCCTCCCAAAGGCGCAGGATTACAGGCAGAGCCACCGAGCCCGGCGTTTTAAATGTTTTAATACCCTTGTTCCTCCCTGTTGTCCCTGGGGTCCCAGTGTTTAGCAGTGTTGAGGGCTCCGAAGTAAAAGTGAAGCCAAAAGAAGTCTGACTCCACTGGACAGCTTCCTACCCCCATGCCTCAGAAAACCATAATGAAAACTGTATTGCTGGAGAAAAAGTCTAAAATAATTCTCTTCAAGCAGGACTTGCTTTTATATTAACTTTTTCTTTTCTTTATCTTTTTTGAGTTGGGTTTTCACTCTGTCGTCTACGCTAGAGTACAGTGGCATGATCTCAGCTTACCGCAGCCTCGATCTGCTGGGCTCAGGCAATCCTTCCACCTCAGCCTCTTGAGTAGCTGGGACTACAGGCACTCACCACCATGCCTCACTCATTTTTTGATTTTTCTGTAGAGAGGAGATCTCACTGTGTTACCTAGACTGGTATTGAACATCTGGGCTCAAGTGGTCCTCCCACCGTGTCTGTTGGGATTATAGGCATGAACCACTGTGTTCTGCCCCGGGTTCTTTTTTGAGCAAACAAAATTTCTTCTGAAATAATACACTTTAAGATTTCCCCTGATACTTTTTAAAAAAATACTTGATCTGAAAGTATTTCCTCCCAATTTTGAACTGTTTGACCTTCTAAAGAGTGGCTGTTATTTGGAACAACCTAAGTATGTCTTCTCAACAATGAAAATGTGGCCCAGCATCTAGACTGCAGGAGACCTGAGCTCACTACTGAAATAGTATATTTTTAAAATATGCTTTAGCTCCTTTTCCTTCCCCCCTTCCCCCCCCCCAATTAGAAACATATGGAAATGTTTCTGCTTGTCTTCCTCCTTGGCAGGTGTAATGCCTCAGGCATGTGAGTTCAGGTCCTATTCAGCATTCATTAGTCTTCCATCAGCACTTCAGAGGACTTATCAGCTAAGGCCTAGTCTCATTAACTCTTAGCTTGCCTTTCCACTTAGAAAAAGCCAAGTGGCTGGATCAGTCCTATTAACACTAAGTTAACACTTAACCATGAGCTTGGTTTTCTATTCTCAAAGTATTAGGTCTTAAAATTCCTAGAAGCTGTTCACTTTTTGGGGAGGATTGGAGTCTCACTTGGTCGCCCAGGCTGGAATGCAGTGGCACACTCACGGCCACCCCAGTTTCGACCTGCTGGACTCCAGTGATCCTTCTGCCTTAGCCTTTCAAGTAGCCGGAATTACAGGCACATGCTACCATGTCTGGCTATTCTTTATTTATTGTAGAGACAGTTCTCGCGAAGTTGCCAGGGCTGGTATCGAACCTGTGGGCTCAGGCAGTTCACTCGCCTTGGCCTCCCAAAATACTGGAATTACAGGCATGAGCCACTGCACCTGGCCCTGCATATTACTAATCTTAATGAATCTCTTGGGTTTTAATAAAAGTACTAGACCACAATTTTTAAAGGAATATTTGGGATAATGTAATTTATTTTAGTCACTCTCTTAACATAATTTTTCTCCTGTTTGAGAAACTATGATTCTTTCCTAGAAAATGGGTCTTTTCATGTCAAATCAATTAAAAATGTAAAAAAGTGGTATATACCCATAAAACTATAGGTTTAAAATGAAGATGCATTGAACATTAAGGAGAACTAACAGTCACATTTTCTCAGATGCATTCCCTTCCTAACAAAGCAATAGAATTATTACCAAAAAACGATGTCTTCTGTCTCTACTTAATGTTTTAAATTTGTCTCTATTCTTTGAACAACTGAAGGGAAATGGATTTTATATCTAGAACTACTTTATGTGTCGGCATTTTCTGCGTCTTTTTTGGCCATTAATTTAACATTAAACAAACAGAAACATAAACATCCACTTAAAAAGTAAGTGCTATGAGACTGGGCGCGGTGGCTCACACCTATAATTCCAGCATTTTGGGATGTCATGGTGAGAGAGGATTGCCTGAGCCACGGGTTCAAGACCAGCCTGGGCGACTTGGCAAGACCTCATCCCTACTATAAATCAAAAAATTAGCTGGGCGTGGTGGTACATGCCTATAGTTCCAGCTACTTGGAAGGGTGAGGCAGAAGGATCACCTGAGCCCAGCAGGTCAAGGCTGCGCTGGCCATGAGCATGCCACTGCACACCAGCCTAGGCAACAGAGTGAAACTCTGACTCAAAAAAAAAAAAAAAAG
>NW_007259238.1:862953-863178 GCF_000164805.1 Carlito syrichta
GGGGGGGTGGGGGGGTGTGACATTCCAGGAAGAAACTTCCAGTTTCTTGACCTAATTTGATTAGCATTGATCATTTCTTCTTTAAAACTGCTCCTCTTCTTACTGGATGTTTGTGATACCAGGCTATCTCTTGGTTTAAAATACTTTTCTTTTGAGCTCAAGTCAAGGATTTCTTTTTTTTTTTTTTGAGTTGGAGTCTCACTCTGTCGCCCAGACTGGAGTGCA